>NW_027184217.1:0-19208 GCF_963966145.1 Tenebrio molitor | reverse complement strand
CTGGATACGTATTCGACTTATCCGGTACGAGTTATTTTTAAATTAACTTAATGGCCCGTTGCTCTTGTTCTTTTTACATTGAATATGCGATGTTTTGGCATCGTTAGCAATAGTACAATACTCACGCATTTTTAATCTAAAATTAACAAAACTTGAATGGATCGGGATTATCACACTTCTGAATTGAAGTTTTCATTCGTTTAAAATATAATTGATAGTAATACGTAATGCGGATTGCCTAAACGTTGCTTCCATCACGTCAACATCACACATTCACGTTCGCCCGTAGAAATGGCGTGATGCACACGAAATCGATCCAAAAAGGCTCATAATATTTGTGTCACGCGAATCTACGTCGAAAACTAGAAAAAAAAAAAATTCAATTCGAATTTCAATAATCGAAACGATGCGTCGTCGATACTAAACGTAGGTAGTAACTAAAGTGTGATCGGGTGCGATAAAAGTGTCCGTCAATAATCATCATCCGACAATCATTTAATAGACGAACGCTAATTTTTGGCACTCACTCGGACGACAGAACCAGTCCAGACGGAAACCGGGGCGCGGGGTGGGTGGGTGGTTGTATGTCCGTGAATCTGTCCGGCGCGCGTCAACATTTCAGTTATCGTCGCGAGAGTTAAAACGAAAGGTGGTTAGTGTGAAAGTGACGTTTTTTCGTGGAGACACGTTACGAAGGGTGAGTACCTAATATAATATAAAACCAACCGAAAACCCACAATAGTGCCCCGGTTTATTATCGTGAATAGGTGTTTGGTAAATATTTTCTGTATTCCAACTAGCAAGTCTTTTATCAAAAAACTCCGGCAACATGGCTATTGTGGTATTGTTGATACCACCTAACTGAAGAACTTAGTTAATAACTAAGTCGACGATTTTATCGGGAAATTGAACGGAGAAACAAAAATAGCTCTTAGCGACAGTTGCCTGAAGTCGCAAATAACGGCGATTGACGAAATCACGTTTTTTTTATTTTAATTCCAATGAACAATACACAGGGTCACAATTATCTGTTATGTATTCTATAATGTTTTGCAAAGTAAATAATGTGAGTTGTCATGCGTAATATTAATTAGCTAAGTAATTTTTGCAAGTATTTTATGTCAGATATGCAATGTATAATAACGTAATGTTGCAAAGTATTTTAATTTTTATGCTAGGTAGAGATAATAACTCGACAATAACTCTTCTCTAATGAAAAAAAAAATAGAAAATGATTTAGGAACATAAAAAATCTCATTAAAACAGGAACAATTGAAATTAAAATAAACATAACATTCTGTACTAAAGTACAGTTTTGTTCACTCCTTTTTTCAAAGTCTTCTGTCCTCTCATTTGCACATACTGCTATTCCAAAACAGTGAAATTGTCTGTTTCAGGGAATCCTTAACGTTCCTTGCTAATGTCAACAACGTTTTCGATGAAACAAAGAGTCGGAAAAATGTCGGCTCATTGTATTCAATAACATACGCGACTACAAAACCATCTGTATCATTTGTAGGAATCGCGGTTTTTTCGATGAGAATTCGTTCTAATTTTTTCTTTCTTAAAAAAGCTAAGTAATTTTAATTTCACTAAAGATGAACATTTAGGCTATATGCTGGGTAATGCAAATCCATCAACCATCAACTAGGTTGTTCAGCAGATGTACGATTGTTTATTTGATTTCTTCTTCCGAAGAGTTGTATTCTGGCAAAATAGAAATTTATTCATAACATAACCTCAATCAACTAAATTATTTCGAATACAATAACCACATAACTACAAGTTGGATAGGCATGGGTGCAAAATACCGATAATGCATGAAACCTAATAATAATAATAATGACATAATAAAAGTTAATTAAAAATCGCTGTTTCACGTCTTTTTCTTTTTTGTTCGAGAGTTTTTGTGGTTCTGAAAAGAACCGTTTATAAATGTGTCGAAAACGAAAAACATCTATTTCGAACTGGTGTACTTGGTGACGGCTTTGGTACCTTCGGAGACGGCGTGCTTGGCCAACTCACCGGGCAACAACAGACGCACGGCAGTTTGAATTTCTCTGCTGGTGATCGTCGAACGTTTGTTGTAGTGTGCCAGACGGGAAGCTTCAGCGGCGATACGTTCGAAGATGTCGTTCACGAAACTGTTCATTATGCTCATAGCCTTACTAGAGATACCGGTGTCGGGATGGACTTGTTTCAACACCTTGTAGATGTAGATGGCATAGCTCTCCTTCCTCCTGCGCTTCTTTTTTTTGTCGCTCTTGGAAATGTTCTTCTGAGCTTTCCGGCCTTCTTGGCTGCCTTACCACTTGTCTTCGGCGGCATTTTTCAATTCAATTCGATTCAACAAACTCGCGAACTGCTCTGACTCGTGTGCGTGCGTTAACTTTGCACCACCACCTTTCTGATAGGTAGTGTGTTCACCAGAACCCACCTGAAAACGGGCTCCCACCAATCGTCACGTCCTATTCTCCTATCACGGAGGCTATAAATTCGAAGCACAGCTACCAGCTTTTACAATCGACGAGTCCCGTCCGTCAGTTTTATTACTTCTCGTGGTGTCTAACGAACGAACTTAAAATGTCAGGTCGCGGTAAAGGAGGTAAAGTGAAGGGAAAAGCGAAATCCCGTTCGAGCCGTGCCGGTCTCCAGTTTCCGGTGGGTAGGATACATCGTCTTCTCAGAAAAGGAAATTACGCGGAACGCGTCGGTGCAGGAGCTCCCGTCTATTTGGCCGCCGTCATGGAGTACTTAGCCGCCGAAGTTCTAGAATTGGCAGGAAACGCTGCCCGTGACAACAAGAAGACACGTATTATACCGCGTCATCTGCAGCTGGCCATCAGAAACGACGAGGAATTGAACAAACTCCTGTCCGGAGTTACGATCGCCCAAGGCGGTGTCTTACCCAACATTCAGGCCGTACTTTTACCCAAAAAAACCGAGAAGAAACCTTAAACGAACGATCGATCCATCTCCGTGGCGAAAACTCAAAATATCGGCCCTTCTCAGGGCCACTATAGCTTTTTTTTTTCGTAAAATGACCGATGCATCTTTTCTTTTTGTATTATTATCATTTACGACTGCAATGCCAAAAGGAAAGCAAGGGGTGTTTACGATCTTGGTACATTTATCAGGTAGTCAGTTAGTAATAATTGTCCGTTGTTTCTCGAAAGAACATCATGTTTCTTTTTTTTCCTCTTATTTTTATTTTGTGGTTCTGAAAAGAACCGATTTTGTATTTCGTATTTTATTCTGGTTTTCTCGAACGGTGAAGAGCGCCAGGAAATTAACCTCCGAAACCGTAGAGGGTGCGTCCTTGACGTTTCAAAGCGTAGACGACGTCCATCGCTGTCACGGTTTTACGTTTGGCGTGTTCCGTGTAGGTGACGGCATCTCGGATGACATTTTCCAAGAACACTTTCAGGACTCCGCGAGTTTCTTCGTAGATCAAACCGGAAATACGTTTCACGCCGCCACGACGAGCCAATCTTCTGATAGCGGGTTTCGTGATGCCCTGGATGTTGTCACGCAGGACTTTGCGATGACGCTTCGCTCCTCCTTTTCCCAATCCTTTGCCTCCTTTACCGCGACCGGTCATCTTTTCAGATTATTTCAACTGACACAAAATACCTGCACACCTCGTCCCTAGGAAGTCAACTACCGCAAAATTTCAACTAACGGAGCCTTATATAGATTCAACGGTTCACCATCGACCAATCGACGAAGTCAGCCGTTGACTTTGTTCACGTATAAAAGTACAATTTAATATGGCGGAATTTTTAGTACCCGTTTACCTTTCGACGCGTGCACGTCTAACGATCGTCAGAGTCGATTTTAATAATTGTCAGTTTTGTTTTTCATTCGTTTCATTCGAAATGGCCAGGACCAAGCAGACCGCACGCAAGTCCACCGGAGGAAAAGCCCCCAGGAAACAACTGGCTACCAAAGCGGCCAGGAAAAGCGCTCCCGCCACTGGCGGCGTCAAGAAGCCCCACCGTTACAGACCTGGTACCGTGGCTCTGCGTGAGATCCGTCGTTACCAGAAAAGTACCGAGTTGCTCATCCGCAAGCTTCCCTTTCAACGTTTGGTGAGGGAGATCGCTCAGGATTTCAAAACCGATTTGCGCTTCCAAAGCTCCGCCGTGATGGCCCTCCAGGAAGCGAGCGAAGCTTACTTGGTCGGTCTGTTCGAGGACACGAATTTGTGCGCCATCCACGCCAAACGTGTAACCATCATGCCAAAGGACATCCAACTTGCCAGACGTATTCGGGGTGAACGCGCTTAAATTTTTCCACATCGTGTTTCGGAAGAACAACACGAAACACGAATTTTATAACAAAAAAATCGGTTCTTTTCAGAACCTCAAACTTTACAGGCAAAAAAAAAAATATATCGCCCTTCAACCGGAAATGAATAAAATAAAAATGTCAATAATCGGTCGGTCCTCTCGATTCGGGTTGGGTTGCGGTCGTTCGTAAAATTTTATTGCATCCTGTCATCACCTACCTGCCAGCTGATGCTATCTATTTTATTTGGTTTCGCCGTAAGGATAGTTTTATTTCTTTTTTTCGTCGTAGATTATCGTGTGGCCCTGAAAAGGGCCATTTGTGCGTGCCCCGTTGCCGGTAGTACGATGATGACGTCGGAACGAGGCACAGCCGAACGAACATGAGTCGAGTATCCATCCACGTTTCTCACTTTTTCCTCTTCGGCGAAGCGGCCTTTTTCACCTTGACAGGAATGGCTTTGGCTGTCTTGGGTTTGGGTGCTTTGGGTTTTTTAGTCGGACCAGCCTTGTTAGATTTCTTCGCTTTGGAAGGCGATCGGGGTTTCGGGGCGGCTCTAGTTTTCTTTTCTGCCGAGGAGGCGGCCGATTTCTTGGCTTTCGCTGCGGCGGCGGAGGCAGCGACGGCGCTCTTCTTTTCGGCAGCAGTCTTCTTCGCTTTGGGGGAGGCTTGTTTTTGGCTGTCTTCGAGGAAGCCTTGTCGGAAGTCGTCGCGACGGCGGTACGTTTGGCGGATGATTTTTTCGTCTTGGATGCGGCGGACGAAGCGGGTTTCCTCTTGTCGGAGGCGGAGGCGACTTTGGCACCACCGGAGGTGGACGAGGCGAGCTTGAACGAACCCGACGCGCCCTTACCTTTCGTCTGAACCAGAGATCCCGACGCCACGGCGCCTTTCAGATATTTCTTGATGAAAGGGGCGACCTTTTCGGCGTCGACTTTGTAATTTGCGGCGACGAACTTCTTGATGGCCTGAAGAGACGATCCTCCGCGTTCCTTGAGTCCCTTGATGGCGTTGTTTACCATCTCGGATGTCGGAGGATGGGACGGTTTCGCCCTGGGATTTTTCGCTTTTTTCTCTTTCTTCGCGTGGGATTGAGGGGTGGCAGCGGAACCGGTGGTGACCGATGATGCTGTTTGATTTTCGACGTCGGCCATCTTTCACGTTAAAACGTTAAAAGTTAATAATAATTATTGAAAAAACACTTGCTCACACACGTACACTTCGAGCACCTCGTGAACGAGAATTGAACAAAAAAATTTTCTAAGTCTTTATAAAATAGTCGCCACTGCGGACGGAAGGACTGAACGCGCACCGCGTCCGCCGTCGAAGAAATTGCAGGCCTCGGAATCGTTGCCCGCGTGATGGCATCGTCCTCTTTCCTCGATCACCATCGCCACCGTGTGATCAAGCTGGCCGAACTCGGTTTCCGAAGTTTCCCTGGAGATAGCGAAGTTCGTCTCGGAACGTCGGTGGGTTTCGAATCAGGTACACGCCCCTCCAACCACCAGCCCTAAATCCGGGTCGTCACGGTTTCGATTCGGGACCGACGGTTTACGTCGGCGGTGCGGGGTAGACGCGTCGATTCCGGGAATCCATATTTCGTTCGCCGAAATATTGGTCCATCTCTTCCCGGAATACCGCGCCACCTTCTCGATTTTACGACATCTTCGCGTCGCCAAACGCTTCCGAAACGGTCGAAGCACAGAAAGGACCTGGTGTTCGAACCGAGGCAATTCCGACAACAGGATGCCGCGAACCGCCTCTCCGACGTTCAGGTCGATCGTTTTCGGCGGAAGTTGAAACGGGACGAGTCGACGACGGGTCCCGTTGCCGTCCGGACCCTTCGGGACGGCCGAAAGTCCGTCGAGAGGATCATCCGAAAGGAGACGGTCTTCATCGTCCGACCGATGCCGCACCTACGAGTTTTCCGATATTTTCTTCGACGGATCTTCAGGTTTTCTTCCTTTCTTCCGTCTTTCTCTCTTCGTAATTTCGTGTCCGACCTGCGTCGTCCGAAGTCGGGGTGAAGATCGAAGAAAAAACGCCAAAAATAACAACTCGTCAGCCACGCACACCGCGTTCGAATGTCTAACGGTCCAACTTGGATTTTCGAAGATCGCCGAATCCGAGGGACGATAAATAATAATAATAATAATAATAATGGTAATAAATAATAATGTTAATAATAATAATAATGATATGATGATTATAACGATAATTATTATAGATAGGTAAATAGAAACACAGGTCTCCTCTCGAAAATCGGAACTTCCTGATATTACTTACATATTTCGGTCGATCCAAATGTGGGAATCTCGTCGTCGTCGGAGCAAGCAGCGCGGTAGGTGGGGTGAAATTCTGGATTTTCCACCGCCGCCGGCGGTCGAAAAATGTGCGACGCGGGAGATCGCCAGTCCGTCTAGTAGTCTCTCTTGTCGTTAGAGCGTGACGTGGTGGTTGTTGTGGGATTTCCCGTTAGTTCGGTCCGACGTCGGTCGTCAGAGGGTAAGTGCATACGGAAACGAAACGCATCGCGTTTTGATGTTCATATTCGTGCATCGGAATGTTAAAAGCAATATATTTTACACCAACGATCACACCTAAACACCACGGCAACGGCCATACCACGTTGAAAAGCACCGGTTCTCGTCCGATCACCGAAGTTAAGCAACGTCGGGCGCGGTCAGTACTTGGATGGGTGACCGCTTGGGAACACCGCGTGCCGTTGCCCCCCAACACTTTTTGTTTTTTTTTGAAATCCATAGCAACCACCGAACCGATTTGTTTTTCGTGCAGGTATTCGGAAACATGCACAGACCCGTATAATGTAGATTCATAGCTTTAAGTACTAGATAATTAAGAAAACAATTTTTTTTGTCGATTAATTGTAAACAATTGCAGAATAAAAACTCGTCAAACGGTAAAGGTTGTCGTTCGATCACCGAAGGTAAGCCACGCGGGCAGCGGTCAGCACTTGGACGGGTGACCGGTTCATTATATTCCTTCCGTGAGTTTAACAAAGATAACATATGCAAATGTCGTAAGTGCGACGAGGAAGACGGCGATCTTTTAATGTAAAAAAAATATATATTAGGTTACGCGTACATGCCACTTTGACTGCTGCTTTATTTTTTTGGTTTTTAAATAATTAGAGATCTGAATTCAACATATCAGTTCTATGTTATAATGGACAGACAATGTTGTATTCTTGGCCCCTAACACGTTAAGACCAACATAAAAACTAGAATAACTTACCATTCGTTAAACGTTAAACAATTTCGAACCACGTTTTTTTGAGCTCGAACAAACTCATAACACAACACTCATTTATTAGTCACTGGACCATTGTAAAACGAGAAGAGAGAAAAACCATGCGAAACTATTTTTAAAACGAAGAGAATAAAGGTTTTAAATGGTAGGGCTGTATGACAGACTTGTCAATTATCGTGGGGGGTACGGCTGAGATTTATGACGAAATCGAGCGGCGCCGGCGGTCGGTCACTTTCACGAAAGAGGTCTAAACACGGGTCGTTTACGATACCCTCTGGTTACTAGAAAAGTTCTAGACAGATGTTTGTCGGCTTTTCGAGGTATTTATTTGTGAGTCCAAAGACTCAATGGAGTAATATCGGACTGAAATTCCAAGATTTTGCTGTGTAATCCAAAAAACTATGTTCCTCGTAACATTTAACGATGTGTTAATTCAACTATTATTTTAATTTTTCGTATACGTATTTATACTAAAAAGTACAGCGCTTCCAACAGTGAATTGTGAATTGAAAATGTTTCAAAGAAAGATCGATAGTTTTGAAAAAAATTACATATTAATAAATTTAGATAGATTTAGAAGTATACATTGCACTTACTTTTCAAAATTATTGTACTTCTGATTTGGTTGAAATAACATAATATGTAGCAGTCATAGTCTTGTGTACATTGCAGTCGCGGCTGGTGTTGGGTAAAACCTTTATTTTTTAGGGGGTCATTACCCAAATGACCTCATGGACCAGCCGTTCCTGTTAGGTTTTATATATCAAATTGATTCGTCTGTCTTTTTCATCATGCCTTCGAAAAGCGAGCTCCTGTTTCGCCAAAGTAACTGTGACGTCAATTAAATACGATAATAAAATTCGGTTTTTCCGAACTTATTGTGAGTGAGAGCAGTGAGAGCATCTTCTTTTCGTATCCCACCTCCACCCGGCGGCAGTAGTGCAGTGCTTATCAACATAATTACCGGCGTCTCGCCTCCACATTTTGACTTTTTTGTGTTTTATGTGTTCTCTAAGTCCAAAATTTTTAAATTTTTAAAAAGAGATTGCGGTACTATTCCTGTTGCTGAAATTATAATAATATATTTATTAATTTTTGTATTATATGTCTGTGTTATATTGTGTGAATTTGGAACAGCTATATCTAAAAGATATGCTTGCTTTTGTTGTTTATTTAAAATAATAATGTCTGGTCTGTTATGCTGAATGTGAATGTCAGTTAAAACTGTGCGATCAAAATATAATTTGTAATTGTCATTTTCTAAACAACTTTCTGGTTTATAAATGTAATGTGGTTGTGTATCCTTTAATAAATTGAATTTAACTGCTAAATTCATGTGTATAATTTTTGCGAATATATCATGACGTTTTTTATATTCGCTGTGAGCCAAAACGGTGCAAGATCTTGTATTGCAAATATAAAACCCTCAGCTCTTTAAAATATCTCCCATGTAAAGACTTTTGTTTTATATTTGCTATAGTGTCATATCACGAGCTCTATTGAGAAAATAATTTTTTAGTGAAGCAATTTGATTGTGTTGTAGAATTTCTAGATTTGAAAAACCCCTACCACCATTTTCGCGTGGTAAATTAAATCTTTCAACAGCAGATTTGGGGTGATGTTTACAAAATTTTGTAAAGAGAACTCTAGTTTGAATATTTATATTCTTTAAATTAGTTTTGGACCATTTTATAACACCAAAAGAATAGATTTAATTTGATTTGATTGATTAATACCTAAATATTTATAAAATTCTCCTTTATTTAAATTTTTAATGATTTCTCCTTCTTTAGTTATATATTCTAAATTTTCGTAATGACCACGACATATTGATTGATTTTCAGTTATTGTTAAGTTTTATGTCATCCATATAAAGAAGGTGATTTAATTTAATATTAATTTTATAAATTTTAAGAATTTTAATTAACCATGAATGTGGTACTGAATCATAGGCTTTTTTGTAGTCTATGAATTGTTGTTGCATTATTTTCCAAACGTTTGAGACTTAAAATATTCGTCAAATGTTCTTCTTTTTTTAAATCAGAATACCCCTGACAAATCCGAACATTTTGTTTTGCGGTAGATAAAAGTAAACATGGGCCAAGACAGAATATTAATATTCGGTGTGGAATTTTCCTGCGTTCTTGTTCATTTCTATCGAAGTGCTCACGAAAAGTTGTGAATATCAACACTTTGTAATTGTCGTAGTGAAAAATAAAAAAGATAGCTATGGGGCACAACTTATTTCGCACTTCATTAGAAAAGTAACAGTATTAAAATAAAAAAAATATTTTTCTAAATTTCGAACGTTAGGTCTATCCTGACCAGCCGCCAATTAGTGGTATTATTTTATTTTTTGCTGTTTTCCACAATAGTTATTTTTATATTAAATCATTGATTCAAAAAATTGAAATTAAAAATTCAAATTTTTGAAGGAACTCTGAAGTTTCAATGCAGTGACCATGTTGCTAGGTAACTAATAAAAAACAGTGCGTGAAATGAAAAACAGAAATAGTCGTATGCGTTTTGTATGGTTTCTATGGTTTCGATCTTACTAACAATGCAATGAAAATGACCCACTTCAGGCACAGATAACTATGCGTGAATTTCAATTTTTTGAATCAATTATATAAAAACAAAATTGATTTGGCGGCCGCTACACAAAAGTGGTGGGAGGCGAGAACCTGTTTCCGCCGGTCAATTTTAAAATTAATAAATTTTCCCTGGATACGTATTCGACTTATCCGGTACGAGTTATTTTTAAATTAACTTAATGGCCCGTTGCTCTTGTTCTTTTTACATTGAATATGCGATGTTTTGGCATCGTTAGCAATAGTACAATACTCACGCATTTTTAATCTAAAATTAACAAAACTTGAATGGATCGGGATTATCACACTTCTGAATTGAAGTTTTCATTCGTTTAAAATATAATTGATAGTAATACGTAATGCGGATTGCCTAAACGTTGCTTCCATCACGTCAACATCACACATTCACGTTCGCCCGTAGAAATGGCGTGATGCACACGAAATCGATCCAAAAAGGCTCATAATATTTGTGTCACGCGAATCTACGTCGAAAACTAGAAAAAAAAAAAATTCAATTCGAATTTCAATAATCGAAACGATGCGTCGTCGATACTAAACGTAGGTAGTAACTAAAGTGTGATCGGGTGCGATAAAAGTGTCCGTCAATAATCATCATCCGACAATCATTTAATAGACGAACGCTAATTTTTGGCACTCACTCGGACGACAGAACCAGTCCAGACGGAAACCGGGGCGCGGGGTGGGTGGGTGGTTGTATGTCCGTGAATCTGTCCGGCGCGCGTCAACATTTCAGTTATCGTCGCGAGAGTTAAAACGAAAGGTGGTTAGTGTGAAAGTGACGTTTTTTCGTGGAGACACGTTACGAAGGGTGAGTACCTAATATAATATAAAACCAACCGAAAACCCACAATAGTGCCCCGGTTTATTATCGTGAATAGGTGTTTGGTAAATATTTTCTGTATTCCAACTAGCAAGTCTTTTATCAAAAAACTCCGGCAACATGGCTATTGTGGTATTGTTGATACCACCTAACTGAAGAACTTAGTTAATAACTAAGTCGACGATTTTATCGGGAAATTGAACGGAGAAACAAAAATAGCTCTTAGCGACAGTTGCCTGAAGTCACAAATAACGGCGATTGACGAAATCACGTTTTTTTTATTTTAATTCCAATGAACAATACACAGGGTCACAATTATCTGTTATGTATTCTATAATGTTTTGCAAAGTAAATAATGTGAGTTGTCATGCGTAATATTAATTAGCTAAGTAATTTTTGCAAGTATTTTATGTCAGATATGCAATGTATAATAACGTAATGTTGCAAAGTATTTTAATTTTTATGCTAGGTAGAGATAATAACTCGACAATAACTCTTCTCTAATGAAAAAAAAAATAGAAAATGATTTAGGAACATAAAAAATCTCATTAAAACAGGAACAATTGAAATTAAAATAAACATAACATTCTGTACTAAAGTACAGTTTTGTTCACTCCTTTTTTCAAAGTCTTCTGTCCTCTCATTTGCACATACTGCTATTCCAAAACAGTGAAATTGTCTGTTTCAGGGAATCCTTAACGTTCCTTGCTAATGTCAACAACGTTTTCGATGAAACAAAGAGTCGGAAAAATGTCGGCTCATTGTATTCAATAACATACGCGACTACAAAACCATCTGTATCATTTGTAGGAATCGCGGTTTTTTCGATGAGAATTCGTTCTAATTTTTTCTTTCTTAAAAAAGCTAAGTAATTTTAATTTCACTAAAGATGAACATTTAGGCTATATGCTGGGTAATGCAAATCCATCAACCATCAACTAGGTTGTTCAGCAGATGTACGATTGTTTATTTGATTTCTTCTTCCGAAGAGTTGTATTCTGGCAAAATAGAAATTTATTCATAACATAACCTCAATCAACTAAATTATTTCGAATACAATAACCACATAACTACAAGTTGGATAGGCATGGGTGCAAAATACCGATAATGCATGAAACCTAATAATAATAATAATGACATAATAAAAGTTAATTAAAAATCGCTGTTTCACGTCTTTTTCTTTTTTGTTCGAGAGTTTTTGTGGTTCTGAAAAGAACCGTTTATAAATGTGTCGAAAACGAAAAACATCTATTTCGAACTGGTGTACTTGGTGACGGCTTTGGTACCTTCGGAGACGGCGTGCTTGGCCAACTCACCGGGCAACAACAGACGCACGGCAGTTTGAATTTCTCTGCTGGTGATCGTCGAACGTTTGTTGTAGTGTGCCAGACGGGAAGCTTCAGCGGCGATACGTTCGAAGATGTCGTTCACGAAACTGTTCATTATGCTCATAGCCTTACTAGAGATACCGGTGTCGGGATGGACTTGTTTCAACACCTTGTAGATGTAGATGGCATAGCTCTCCTTCCTCCTGCGCTTCTTTTTTTTGTCGCTCTTGGAAATGTTCTTCTGAGCTTTCCCGGCCTTCTTGGCTGCCTTACCACTTGTCTTCGGCGGCATTTTTCAATTCAATTCGATTCAACAAACTCGCGAACTGCTCTGACTCGTGTGCGTGCGTTAACTTTGCACCACCACCTTTCTGATAGGTAGTGTGTTCACCAGAACCCCACCTGAAAACGGGCTCCCACCAATCGTCACGTCCTATTCTCCTATCACGGAGGCTATAAATTCGAAGCACAGCTACCAGCTTTTACAATCGACGAGTCCCGTCCGTCAGTTTTATTACTTCTCGTGGTGTCTAACGAACGAACTTAAAATGTCAGGTCGCGGTAAAGGAGGTAAAGTGAAGGGAAAAGCGAAATCCCGTTCGAGCCGTGCCGGTCTCCAGTTTCCGGTGGGTAGGATACATCGTCTTCTCAGAAAAGGAAATTACGCGGAACGCGTCGGTGCAGGAGCTCCCGTCTATTTGGCCGCCGTCATGGAGTACTTAGCCGCCGAAGTTCTAGAATTGGCAGGAAACGCTGCCCGTGACAACAAGAAGACACGTATTATACCGCGTCATCTGCAGCTGGCCATCAGAAACGACGAGGAATTGAACAAACTCCTGTCCGGAGTTACGATCGCCCAAGGCGGTGTCTTACCCAACATTCAGGCCGTACTTTTACCCAAAAAAACCGAGAAGAAACCTTAAACGAACGATCGATCCATCTCCGTGGCGAAAACTCAAAATATCGGCCCTTCTCAGGGCCACTATAGCTTTTTTTTTTCGTAAAATGACCGATGCATCTTTTCTTTTTGTATTATTATCATTTACGACTGCAATGCCAAAAGGAAAGCAAGGGGTGTTTACGATCTTGGTACATTTATCAGGTAGTCAGTTAGTAATAATTGTCCGTTGTTTCTCGAAAGAACATCATGTTTCTTTTTTTTCCTCTTATTTTTATTTTGTGGTTCTGAAAAGAACCGATTTTGTATTTCGTATTTTATTCTGGTTTTCTCGAACGGTGAAGAGCGCCAGGAAATTAACCTCCGAAACCGTAGAGGGTGCGTCCTTGACGTTTCAAAGCGTAGACGACGTCCATCGCTGTCACGGTTTTACGTTTGGCGTGTTCCGTGTAGGTGACGGCATCTCGGATGACATTTTCCAAGAACACTTTCAGGACTCCGCGAGTTTCTTCGTAGATCAAACCGGAAATACGTTTCACGCCGCCACGACGAGCCAATCTTCTGATAGCGGGTTTCGTGATGCCCTGGATGTTGTCACGCAGGACTTTGCGATGACGCTTCGCTCCTCCTTTTCCCAATCCTTTGCCTCCTTTACCGCGACCGGTCATCTTTTCAGATTATTTCAACTGACACAAAATACCTGCACACCTCGTCCCTAGGAAGTCAACTACCGCAAAATTTCAACTAACGGAGCCTTATATAGATTCAACGGTTCACCATCGACCAATCGACGAAGTCAGCCGTTGACTTTGTTCACGTATAAAAGTACAATTTAATATGGCGGAATTTTTAGTACCCGTTTACCTTTCGACGCGTGCACGTCTAACGATCGTCAGAGTCGATTTTAATAATTGTCAGTTTTGTTTTTCATTCGTTTCATTCGAAATGGCCAGGACCAAGCAGACCGCACGCAAGTCCACCGGAGGAAAAGCCCCCAGGAAACAACTGGCTACCAAAGCGGCCAGGAAAAGCGCTCCCGCCACTGGCGGCGTCAAGAAGCCCCACCGTTACAGACCTGGTACCGTGGCTCTGCGTGAGATCCGTCGTTACCAGAAAAGTACCGAGTTGCTCATCCGCAAGCTTCCCTTTCAACGTTTGGTGAGGGAGATCGCTCAGGATTTCAAAACCGATTTGCGCTTCCAAAGCTCCGCCGTGATGGCCCTCCAGGAAGCGAGCGAAGCTTACTTGGTCGGTCTGTTCGAGGACACGAATTTGTGCGCCATCCACGCCAAACGTGTAACCATCATGCCAAAGGACATCCAACTTGCCAGACGTATTCGGGGTGAACGCGCTTAAATTTTTCCACATCGTGTTTCGGAAGAACAACACGAAACACGAATTTTATAACAAAAAAATCGGTTCTTTTCAGAACCTCAAACTTTACAGGCAAAAAAAAAAATATATCGCCCTTCAACCGGAAATGAATAAAATAAAAATGTCAATAATCGGTCGGTCCTCTCGATTCGGGTTGGGTTGCGGTCGTTCGTAAAATTTTATTGCATCCTGTCATCACCTACCTGCCAGCTGATGCTATCTATTTTATTTGGTTTCGCCGTAAGGATAGTTTTATTTCTTTTTTTCGTCGTAGATTATCGTGTGGCCCTGAAAAGGGCCATTTGTGCGTGCCCCGTTGCCGGTAGTACGATGATGACGTCGGAACGAGGCACAGCCGAACGAACATGAGTCGAGTATCCATCCACGTTTCTCACTTTTTCCTCTTCGGCGAAGCGGCCTTTTTCACCTTGACAGGAATGGCTTTGGCTGTCTTGGGTTTGGGTGCTTTGGGTTTTTTAGTCGGACCAGCCTTGTTAGATTTCTTCGCTTTGGAAGGCGATCGGGGTTTCGGGGCGGCTCTAGTTTTCTTTTCTGCCGAGGAGGCGGCCGATTTCTTGGCTTTCGCTGCGGCGGCGGAGGCAGCGACGGCGCTCTTCTTTTCGGCAGCAGTCTTCTTCGCTTTGGGGGAGGCTTGTTTTTTGGCTGTCTTCGAGGAAGCCTTGTCGGAAGTCGTCGCGACGGCGGTACGTTTGGCGGATGATTTTTTCGTCTTGGATGCGGCGGACGAAGCGGGTTTCCTCTTGTCGGAGGCGGAGGCGACTTTGGCACCACCGGAGGTGGACGAGGCGAGCTTGAACGAACCCGACGCGCCCTTACCTTTCGTCTGAACCAGAGATCCCGACGCCACGGCGCCTTTCAGATATTTCTTGATGAAAGGGGCGACCTTTTCGGCGTCGACTTTGTAATTTGCGGCGACGAACTTCTTGATGGCCTGAAGAGACGATCCTCCGCGTTCCTTGAGTCCCTTGATGGCGTTGTTTACCATCTCGGATGTCGGAGGATGGGACGGTTTCGCCCTGGGATTTTTCGCTTTTTTCTCTTTCTTCGCGTGGGATTGAGGGGTGGCAGCGGAACCGGTGGTGACCGATGATGCTGTTTGATTTTCGACGTCGGCCATCTTTCACGTTAAAACGTTAAAAGTTAATAATAATTATTGAAAAAACACTTGCTCACACACGTACACTTCGAGCACCTCGTGAACGAGAATTGAACAAAAAAATTTTCTAAGTCTTTATAAAATAGTCGCCACTGCGGACGGAAGACTGAACGCGCACCGCGTCCGCCGTCGAAGAAATTGCAGGCCTCGGAATCGTTGCCCGCGTGATGGCATCGTCCTCTTTCCTCGATCACCATCGCCACCGTGTGATCAAGCTGGCCGAACTCGGTTTCCGAAGTTTCCCTGGAGATAGCGAAGTTCGTCTCGGAACGTCGGTGGGTTTCGAATCAGGTACACGCCCCTCCAACCACCAGCCCTAAATCCGGGTCGTCACGGTTTCGATTCGGGACCGACGGTTTACGTCGGCGGTGCGGGGTAGACGCGTCGATTCCGGGAATCCATATTTCGTTCGCCGAAATATTGGTCCATCTCTTCCCGGAATACCGCGCCACCTTCTCGATTTTACGACATCTTCGCGTCGCCAAACGCTTCCGAAACGGTCGAAGCACAGAAAGGACCTGGTGTTCGAACCGAGGCAATTCCGACAACAGGATGCCGCGAACCGCCTCTCCGACGTTCAGGTCGATCGTTTTCGGCGGAAGTTGAAACGGGACGAGTCGACGACGGGTCCCGTTGCCGTCCGGACCCTTCGGGACGGCCGAAAGTCCGTCGAGAGGATCATCCGAAAGGAGACGGTCTTCATCGTCCGACCGATGCCGCACCTACGAGTTTTCCGATATTTTCTTCGACGGATCTTCAGGTTTTCTTCCTTTCTTCCGTCTTTCTCTCTTCGTAATTTCGTGTCCGACCTGCGTCGTCCGAAGTCGGGGTGAAGATCGAAGAAAAAACGCCAAAAATAACAACTCGTCAGCCACGCACACCGCGTTCGAATGTCTAACGGTCCAACTTGGATTTTCGAAGATCGCCGAATCCGAGGGACGATAAATAATAATAATAATAATAATAATGGTAATAAATAATAATGTTAATAATAATAATAATGATATGATGATTATAACGATAATTATTATAGATAGGTAAATAGAAACACAGGTCTCCTCTCGAAAATCGGAACTTCCTGATATTACTTACATATTTCGGTCGATCCAAATGTGGGAATCTCGTCGTCGTCGGAGCAAGCAGCGCGGTAGGTGGGTGAAATTCTGGATTTTCCACCGCCGCCGGCGGTCGAAAAATGTGCGACGCGGGAGATCGCCAGTCCGTCTAGTAGTCTCTCTTGTCGTTAGAGCGTGACGTGGTGGTTGTTGTGGGATTTCCCGTTAGTTCGGTCCGACGTCGGTCGTCAGAGGGTAAGTGCATACGGAAACGAAACGCATCGCGTTTTGATGTTCATATTCGTGCATCGGAATGTTAAAAGCAATATATTTTACACCAACGATCACACCTAAACACCACGGCAACGGCCATACCACGTTGAAAAGCACCGGTTCTCGTCCGATCACCGAAGTTAAGCAACGTCGGGCGCGGTCAGTACTTGGATGGGTGACCGCTTGGAACACCGCGTGCCGTTGCCCCCCAACACTTTTTGTTTTTTTTGAAATCCATAGCAACCACCGAACCGATTTGTTTTTCGTGCAGGTATTCGGAAACATGCACAGACCCGTATAATGTAGATTCATAGCTTTAAGTACTAGATAATTAAGAAAACAATTTTTTTTGTCGATTAATTGTAAACAATTGCAGAATAAAAACTCGTCAAACGGTAAAGGTTGTCGTTCGATCACCGAAGGTAAGCCACGCGGGCAGCGGTCAGCACTTGGACGGGTGACCGGTTCATTATATTCCTTCCGTGAGTTTAACAAAGATAACATATGCAAATGTCGTAAGTGCGACGAGGAAGACGGCGATCTTTTAATGTAAAAAAAATATATATTAGGTTACGCGTACATGCCACTTTGACTGCTGCTTTATTTTTTTGGTTTTTAAATAATTAGAGATCTGAATTCAACATATCAGTTCTATGTTATAATGGACAGACAATGTTGTATTCTTGGCCCCTAACACGTTAAGACCAACATAAAAACTAGAATAACTTACCATTCGTTAAACGTTAAACAATTTCGAACCACGTTTTTTTGAGCTCGAACAAACTCATAACACAACACTCATTTATTAGTCACTGGACCATTGTAAAACGAGAAGAGAGAAAAACCATGCGAAACTATTTTTAAAACGAAGAGAATAAAGGTTTTAAATGGTAGGGCTGTATGACAGACTTGTCAATTATCGTGGGGGGTACGGCTGAGATTTATGACGAAATCGAGCGGCGCCGGCGGTCGGTCACTTTCACGAAAGAGGTCTAAACACGGGTCGTTTACGATACCCTCTGGTTACTAGAAAAGTTCTAGACAGATGTTTGTCGGCTTTTCGAGGTATTTATTTGTGAGTCCAAAGACTCAATGGAGTAATATCGGACTGAAATTCCAAGATTTTGCTGTGTAATCCAAAAAACTATGTTCCTCGTAACATTTAACGATGTGTTAATTCAACTATTATTTTAATTTTTCGTATACGTATTTATACTAAAAAGTACAGCGCTTCCAACAGTGAATTGTGAATTGAAAATGTTTCAAAGAAAGATCGATAGTTTTGAAAAAAATTACATATTAATAAATTTAGATAGATTTAGAAGTATACATTGCACTTACTTTTCAAATTATTGTACTTCTGATTTGGTTGAAATAACATAATATGTAGCAGTCATAGTCTTGTGTACATTGCAGTCGCGGCTGGTGTTGGGTAAAACCTTTATTTTTTAGGGGGTCATTACCCAAATGACCTCATGGACCAGCCGTTTCCTGTTAGGTTTTATATATCAAATTGATTCGTCTGTCTTTTTCATCATGCCTTCGAAAAGCGAGCTCCTGTTTCGCCAAAGTAACTGTGACGTCAATTAAATACGATAATAAAATTCGGTTTTTCCGAACTTATTGTGAGTGAGAGCAGTGAGAGCATCTTCTTTTCGTATCCCACCTCCACCCGGCGGCAGTAGTGCAGTGCTTATCAACATAATTACCGGCGTCTCGCCTCCACATTTTGACTTTTTTGTGTTTTATGTGTTCTCTAAGTCCAAAATTTTTAAATTTTTAAAAAGAGATTGCGGTACTATTCCTGTTGCTGAAATTATAATAATATATTTATTAATTTTTGTATTATATGTCTGTGTTATATTGTGTGAATTTGGAACAGCTATATCTAAAAGATATGCTTGCTTTTGTTGTTTATTTAAAATAATAATGTCTGGTCTGTTATGCTGAATGTGAATGTCAGTTAAAACTGTGCGATCAAAATATAATTTGTAATTGTCATTTTCTAAACAACTTTCTGGTTTATAAATGTAATGTGGTTGTGTATCCTTTAATAAATTGAATTTAACTGCTAAATTCATGTGTATAATTTTTGCGAATATATCATGACG
>NW_027184216.1:0-19212 GCF_963966145.1 Tenebrio molitor | reverse complement strand
CTCGGATGACATTTTCCAAGAACACTTTCAGGACTCCGCGAGTTTCTTCGTAGATCAAACCGGAAATACGTTTCACGCCGCCACGACGAGCCAATCTTCTGATAGCGGGTTTCGTGATGCCCTGGATGTTGTCACGCAGGACTTTGCGATGACGCTTCGCTCCTCCTTTTCCCAATCCTTTGCCTCCTTTACCGCGACCGGTCATCTTTTCAGATTATTTCAACTGACACAAAATACCTGCACACCTCGTCCCTAGGAAGTCAACTACCGCAAAATTTCAACTAACGGAGCCTTATATAGATTCAACGGTTCACCATCGACCAATCGACGAAGTCAGCCGTTGACTTTGTTCACGTATAAAAGTACAATTTAATATGGCGGAATTTTTAGTACCCGTTTACCTTTCGACGCGTGCACGTCTAACGATCGTCAGAGTCGATTTTAATAATTGTCAGTTTTGTTTTTCATTCGTTTCATTCGAAATGGCCAGGACCAAGCAGACCGCACGCAAGTCCACCGGAGGAAAAGCCCCCAGGAAACAACTGGCTACCAAAGCGGCCAGGAAAAGCGCTCCCGCCACTGGCGGCGTCAAGAAGCCCCACCGTTACAGACCTGGTACCGTGGCTCTGCGTGAGATCCGTCGTTACCAGAAAAGTACCGAGTTGCTCATCCGCAAGCTTCCCTTTCAACGTTTGGTGAGGGAGATCGCTCAGGATTTCAAAACCGATTTGCGCTTCCAAAGCTCCGCCGTGATGGCCCTCCAGGAAGCGAGCGAAGCTTACTTGGTCGGTCTGTTCGAGGACACGAATTTGTGCGCCATCCACGCCAAACGTGTAACCATCATGCCAAAGGACATCCAACTTGCCAGACGTATTCGGGGTGAACGCGCTTAAATTTTTCCACATCGTGTTTCGGAAGAACAACACGAAACACGAATTTTATAACAAAAAAATCGGTTCTTTTCAGAACCTCAAACTTTACAGGCAAAAAAAAAAATATATCGCCCTTCAACCGGAAATGAATAAAATAAAAATGTCAATAATCGGTCGGTCCTCTCGATTCGGGTTGGGTTGCGGTCGTTCGTAAAATTTTATTGCATCCTGTCATCACCTACCTGCCAGCTGATGCTATCTATTTTATTTGGTTTCG
This sequence comes from Tenebrio molitor, assembly GCF_963966145.1. NCBI lineage: Eukaryota > Metazoa > Arthropoda > Insecta > Coleoptera > Tenebrionidae > Tenebrio > Tenebrio molitor. Next base: position 18,063 of record NW_027184216.1, on the reverse strand, counting down.
CCGTAAGGATAGTTTTATTTCTTTTTTTCGTCGTAGATTATCGTGTGGCCCTGAAAAGGGCCATTTGTGCGTGCCCCGTTGCCGGTAGTACGATGATGACGTCGGAACGAGGCACAGCCGAACGAACATGAGTCGAGTATCCATCCACGTTTCTCACTTTTTCCTCTTCGGCGAAGCGGCCTTTTTCACCTTGACAGGAATGGCTTTGGCTGTCTTGGGTTTGGGTGCTTTGGGTTTTTTAGTCGGACCAGCCTTGTTAGATTTCTTCGCTTTGGAAGGCGATCGGGGTTTCGGGGCGGCTCTAGTTTTCTTTTCTGCCGAGGAGGCGGCCGATTTCTTGGCTTTCGCTGCGGCGGCGGAGGCAGCGACGGCGCTCTTCTTTTCGGCAGCAGTCTTCTTCGCTTTGGGGGAGGCTTGTTTTTTGGCTGTCTTCGAGGAAGCCTTGTCGGAAGTCGTCGCGACGGCGGTACGTTTGGCGGATGATTTTTTCGTCTTGGATGCGGCGGACGAAGCGGGTTTCCTCTTGTCGGAGGCGGAGGCGACTTTGGCACCACCGGAGGTGGACGAGGCGAGCTTGAACGAACCCGACGCGCCCTTACCTTTCGTCTGAACCAGAGATCCCGACGCCACGGCGCCTTTCAGATATTTCTTGATGAAAGGGGCGACCTTTTCGGCGTCGACTTTGTAATTTGCGGCGACGAACTTCTTGATGGCCTGAAGAGACGATCCTCCGCGTTCCTTGAGTCCCTTGATGGCGTTGTTTACCATCTCGGATGTCGGAGGATGGGACGGTTTCGCCCTGGGATTTTTCGCTTTTTTCTCTTTCTTCGCGTGGGATTGAGGGGTGGCAGCGGAACCGGTGGTGACCGATGATGCTGTTTGATTTTCGACGTCGGCCATCTTTCACGTTAAAACGTTAAAAGTTAATAATAATTATTGAAAAAACACTTGCTCACACACGTACACTTCGAGCACCTCGTGAACGAGAATTGAACAAAAAAATTTTCTAAGTCTTTATAAAATAGTCGCCACTGCGGACGGAAGACTGAACGCGCACCGCGTCCGCCGTCGAAGAAATTGCAGGCCTCGGAATCGTTGCCCGCGTGATGGCATCGTCCTCTTTCCTCGATCACCATCGCCACCGTGTGATCAAGCTGGCCGAACTCGGTTTCCGAAGTTTCCCTGGAGATAGCGAAGTTCGTCTCGGAACGTCGGTGGGTTTCGAATCAGGTACACGCCCCTCCAACCACCAGCCCTAAATCCGGGTCGTCACGGTTTCGATTCGGGACCGACGGTTTACGTCGGCGGTGCGGGGTAGACGCGTCGATTCCGGGAATCCATATTTCGTTCGCCGAAATATTGGTCCATCTCTTCCCGGAATACCGCGCCACCTTCTCGATTTTACGACATCTTCGCGTCGCCAAACGCTTCCGAAACGGTCGAAGCACAGAAAGGACCTGGTGTTCGAACCGAGGCAATTCCGACAACAGGATGCCGCGAACCGCCTCTCCGACGTTCAGGTCGATCGTTTTCGGCGGAAGTTGAAACGGGACGAGTCGACGACGGGTCCCGTTGCCGTCCGGACCCTTCGGGACGGCCGAAAGTCCGTCGAGAGGATCATCCGAAAGGAGACGGTCTTCATCGTCCGACCGATGCCGCACCTACGAGTTTTCCGATATTTTCTTCGACGGATCTTCAGGTTTTCTTCCTTTCTTCCGTCTTTCTCTCTTCGTAATTTCGTGTCCGACCTGCGTCGTCCGAAGTCGGGGTGAAGATCGAAGAAAAAACGCCAAAAATAACAACTCGTCAGCCACGCACACCGCGTTCGAATGTCTAACGGTCCAACTTGGATTTTCGAAGATCGCCGAATCCGAGGGACGATAAATAATAATAATAATAATAATAATGGTAATAAATAATAATGTTAATAATAATAATAATGATATGATGATTATAACGATAATTATTATAGATAGGTAAATAGAAACACAGGTCTCCTCTCGAAAATCGGAACTTCCTGATATTACTTACATATTTCGGTCGATCCAAATGTGGGAATCTCGTCGTCGTCGGAGCAAGCAGCGCGGTAGGTGGGGTGAAATTCTGGATTTTCCACCGCCGCCGGCGGTCGAAAAATGTGCGACGCGGGAGATCGCCAGTCCGTCTAGTAGTCTCTCTTGTCGTTAGAGCGTGACGTGGTGGTTGTTGTGGGATTTCCCGTTAGTTCGGTCCGACGTCGGTCGTCAGAGGGTAAGTGCATACGGAAACGAAACGCATCGCGTTTTGATGTTCATATTCGTGCATCGGAATGTTAAAAGCAATATATTTTACACCAACGATCACACCTAAACACCACGGCAACGGCCATACCACGTTGAAAAGCACCGGTTCTCGTCCGATCACCGAAGTTAAGCAACGTCGGGCGCGGTCAGTACTTGGATGGGTGACCGCTTGGGAACACCGCGTGCCGTTGCCCCCCAACACTTTTTGTTTTTTTTTGAAATCCATAGCAACCACCGAACCGATTTGTTTTTCGTGCAGGTATTCGGAAACATGCACAGACCCGTATAATGTAGATTCATAGCTTTAAGTACTAGATAATTAAGAAAACAATTTTTTTTGTCGATTAATTGTAAACAATTGCAGAATAAAAACTCGTCAAACGGTAAAGGTTGTCGTTCGATCACCGAAGGTAAGCCACGCGGGCAGCGGTCAGCACTTGGACGGGTGACCGGTTCATTATATTCCTTCCGTGAGTTTAACAAAGATAACATATGCAAATGTCGTAAGTGCGACGAGGAAGACGGCGATCTTTTAATGTAAAAAAAATATATATTAGGTTACGCGTACATGCCACTTTGACTGCTGCTTTATTTTTTTGGTTTTTAAATAATTAGAGATCTGAATTCAACATATCAGTTCTATGTTATAATGGACAGACAATGTTGTATTCTTGGCCCCTAACACGTTAAGACCAACATAAAAACTAGAATAACTTACCATTCGTTAAACGTTAAACAATTTCGAACCACGTTTTTTTGAGCTCGAACAAACTCATAACACAACACTCATTTATTAGTCACTGGACCATTGTAAAACGAGAAGAGAGAAAAACCATGCGAAACTATTTTTAAAACGAAGAGAATAAAGGTTTTAAATGGTAGGGCTGTATGACAGACTTGTCAATTATCGTGGGGGGTACGGCTGAGATTTATGACGAAATCGAGCGGCGCCGGCGGTCGGTCACTTTCACGAAAGAGGTCTAAACACGGGTCGTTTACGATACCCTCTGGTTACTAGAAAAGTTCTAGACAGATGTTTGTCGGCTTTTCGAGGTATTTATTTGTGAGTCCAAAGACTCAATGGAGTAATATCGGACTGAAATTCCAAGATTTTGCTGTGTAATCCAAAAAACTATGTTCCTCGTAACATTTAACGATGTGTTAATTCAACTATTATTTTAATTTTTCGTATACGTATTTATACTAAAAAGTACAGCGCTTCCAACAGTGAATTGTGAATTGAAAATGTTTCAAAGAAAGATCGATAGTTTTGAAAAAAATTACATATTAATAAATTTAGATAGATTTAGAAGTATACATTGCACTTACTTTTCAAAATTATTGTACTTCTGATTTGGTTGAAATAACATAATATGTAGCAGTCATAGTCTTGTGTACATTGCAGTCGCGGCTGGTGTTGGGTAAAACCTTTATTTTTTAGGGGGTCATTACCCAAATGACCTCATGGACCAGCCGTTCCTGTTAGGTTTTATATATCAAATTGATTCGTCTGTCTTTTTCATCATGCCTTCGAAAAGCGAGCTCCTGTTTCGCCAAAGTAACTGTGACGTCAATTAAATACGATAATAAAATTCGGTTTTTCCGAACTTATTGTGAGTGAGAGCAGTGAGAGCATCTTCTTTTCGTATCCCACCTCCACCCGGCGGCAGTAGTGCAGTGCTTATCAACATAATTACCGGCGTCTCGCCTCCACATTTTGACTTTTTTGTGTTTTATGTGTTCTCTAAGTCCAAAATTTTTAAATTTTTAAAAAGAGATTGCGGTACTATTCCTGTTGCTGAAATTATAATAATATATTTATTAATTTTTGTATTATATGTCTGTGTTATATTGTGTGAATTTGGAACAGCTATATCTAAAAGATATGCTTGCTTTTGTTGTTTATTTAAAATAATAATGTCTGGTCTGTTATGCTGAATGTGAATGTCAGTTAAAACTGTGCGATCAAAATATAATTTGTAATTGTCATTTTCTAAACAACTTTCTGGTTTATAAATGTAATGTGGTTGTGTATCCTTTAATAAATTGAATTTAACTGCTAAATTCATGTGTATAATTTTTGCGAATATATCATGACGTTTTTTATATTCGCTGTGAGCCAAAACGGTGCAAGATCTTGTATTGCAAATATAAAACCCTCAGCTCTTTAAAATATCTCCCATGTAAAGACTTTTGTTTTATATTTGCTATAGTGTCATATCACGAGCTCTATTGAGAAAATAATTTTTTAGTGAAGCAATTTGATTGTGTTGTAGAATTTCTAGATTTGAAAAACCCCTACCACCATTTTCGCGTGGTAAATTAAATCTTTCAACAGCAGATTTGGGGTGATGTTTACAAAATTTTGTAAAGAGAACTCTAGTTTGAATATTTATATTCTTTAAATTAGTTTTGGACCATTTTATAACACCAAAAGAATAGATTTAATTTGATTTGATTGATTAATACCTAAATATTTATAAAATTCTCCTTTATTTAAATTTTTAATGATTTCTCCTTCTTTAGTTATATATTCTAAATTTTCGTAATGACCACGACATATTGATTGATTTTCAGTTATTGTTAAGTTTTATGTCATCCATATAAAGAAGGTGATTTAATTTAATATTAATTTTATAAATTTTAAGAATTTTAATTAACCATGAATGTGGTACTGAATCATAGGCTTTTTTGTAGTCTATGAATTGTTGTTGCATTATTTTCCAAACGTTTGAGACTTAAAATATTCGTCAAATGTTCTTCTTTTTTTAAATCAGAATACCCCTGACAAATCCGAACATTTTGTTTTGCGGTAGATAAAAGTAAACATGGGCCAAGACAGAATATTAATATTCGGTGTGGAATTTTCCTGCGTTCTTGTTCATTTCTATCGAAGTGCTCACGAAAAGTTGTGAATATCAACACTTTGTAATTGTCGTAGTGAAAAATAAAAAAGATAGCTATGGGGCACAACTTATTTCGCACTTCATTAGAAAAGTAACAGTATTAAAATAAAAAAAATATTTTTCTAAATTTCGAACGTTAGGTCTATCCTGACCAGCCGCCAATTAGTGGTATTATTTTATTTTTTGCTGTTTTCCACAATAGTTATTTTTATATTAAATCATTGATTCAAAAAATTGAAATTAAAAATTCAAATTTTTGAAGGAACTCTGAAGTTTCAATGCAGTGACCATGTTGCTAGGTAACTAATAAAAAACAGTGCGTGAAATGAAAAACAGAAATAGTCGTATGCGTTTTGTATGGTTTCTATGGTTTCGATCTTACTAACAATGCAATGAAAATGACCCACTTCAGGCACAGATAACTATGCGTGAATTTCAATTTTTTGAATCAATTATATAAAAACAAAATTGATTTGGCGGCCGCTACACAAAAGTGGTGGGAGGCGAGAACCTGTTTCCGCCGGTCAATTTTAAAATTAATAAATTTTCCCTGGATACGTATTCGACTTATCCGGTACGAGTTATTTTTAAATTAACTTAATGGCCCGTTGCTCTTGTTCTTTTTACATTGAATATGCGATGTTTTGGCATCGTTAGCAATAGTACAATACTCACGCATTTTTAATCTAAAATTAACAAAACTTGAATGGATCGGGATTATCACACTTCTGAATTGAAGTTTTCATTCGTTTAAAATATAATTGATAGTAATACGTAATGCGGATTGCCTAAACGTTGCTTCCATCACGTCAACATCACACATTCACGTTCGCCCGTAGAAATGGCGTGATGCACACGAAATCGATCCAAAAAGGCTCATAATATTTGTGTCACGCGAATCTACGTCGAAAACTAGAAAAAAAAAAAATTCAATTCGAATTTCAATAATCGAAACGATGCGTCGTCGATACTAAACGTAGGTAGTAACTAAAGTGTGATCGGGTGCGATAAAAGTGTCCGTCAATAATCATCATCCGACAATCATTTAATAGACGAACGCTAATTTTTGGCACTCACTCGGACGACAGAACCAGTCCAGACGGAAACCGGGGCGCGGGGTGGGTGGGTGGTTGTATGTCCGTGAATCTGTCCGGCGCGCGTCAACATTTCAGTTATCGTCGCGAGAGTTAAAACGAAAGGTGGTTAGTGTGAAAGTGACGTTTTTTCGTGGAGACACGTTACGAAGGGTGAGTACCTAATATAATATAAAACCAACCGAAAACCCACAATAGTGCCCCGGTTTATTATCGTGAATAGGTGTTTGGTAAATATTTTCTGTATTCCAACTAGCAAGTCTTTTATCAAAAAACTCCGGCAACATGGCTATTGTGGTATTGTTGATACCACCTAACTGAAGAACTTAGTTAATAACTAAGTCGACGATTTTATCGGGAAATTGAACGGAGAAACAAAAATAGCTCTTAGCGACAGTTGCCTGAAGTCGCAAATAACGGCGATTGACGAAATCACGTTTTTTTTATTTTAATTCCAATGAACAATACACAGGGTCACAATTATCTGTTATGTATTCTATAATGTTTTGCAAAGTAAATAATGTGAGTTGTCATGCGTAATATTAATTAGCTAAGTAATTTTTGCAAGTATTTTATGTCAGATATGCAATGTATAATAAAGTAATGTTGCAAAGTATTTTAATTTTTATGCTAGGTAGAGATAATAACTCGACAATAACTCTTCTCTAATGAAAAAAAAAATAGAAAATGATTTAGGAACATAAAAAATCTCATTAAAACAGGAACAATTGAAATTAAAATAAACATAACATTCTGTACTAAAGTACAGTTTTGTTCACTCCTTTTTTCAAAGTCTTCTGTCCTCTCATTTGCACATACTGCTATTCCAAAACAGTGAAATTGTCTGTTTCAGGGAATCCTTAACGTTCCTTGCTAATGTCAACAACGTTTTCGATGAAACAAAGAGTCGGAAAAATGTCGGCTCATTGTATTCAATAACATACGCGACTACAAAACCATCTGTATCATTTGTAGGAATCGCGGTTTTTTCGATGAGAATTCGTTCTAATTTTTTCTTTCTTAAAAAAGCTAAGTAATTTTAATTTCACTAAAGATGAACATTTAGGCTATATGCTGGGTAATGCAAATCCATCAACCATCAACTAGGTTGTTCAGCAGATGTACGATTGTTTATTTGATTTCTTCTTCCGAAGAGTTGTATTCTGGCAAAATAGAAATTTATTCATAACATAACCTCAATCAACTAAATTATTTCGAATACAATAACCACATAACTACAAGTTGGATAGGCATGGGTGCAAAATACCGATAATGCATGAAACCTAATAATAATAATAATGACATAATAAAAGTTAATTAAAAATCGCTGTTTCACGTCTTTTTCTTTTTTGTTCGAGAGTTTTTGTGGTTCTGAAAAGAACCGTTTATAAATGTGTCGAAAACGAAAAACATCTATTTCGAACTGGTGTACTTGGTGACGGCTTTGGTACCTTCGGAGACGGCGTGCTTGGCCAACTCACCGGGCAACAACAGACGCACGGCAGTTTGAATTTCTCTGCTGGTGATCGTCGAACGTTTGTTGTAGTGTGCCAGACGGGAAGCTTCAGCGGCGATACGTTCGAAGATGTCGTTCACGAAACTGTTCATTATGCTCATAGCCTTACTAGAGATACCGGTGTCGGGATGGACTTGTTTCAACACCTTGTAGATGTAGATGGCATAGCTCTCCTTCCTCCTGCGCTTCTTTTTTTTGTCGCTCTTGGAAATGTTCTTCTGAGCTTTCCCGGCCTTCTTGGCTGCCTTACCACTTGTCTTCGGCGGCATTTTTCAATTCAATTCGATTCAACAAACTCGCGAACTGCTCTGACTCGTGTGCGTGCGTTAACTTTGCACCACCACCTTTCTGATAGGTAGTGTGTTCACCAGAACCCCACCTGAAAACGGGCTCCCACCAATCGTCACGTCCTATTCTCCTATCACGGAGGCTATAAATTCGAAGCACAGCTACCAGCTTTTACAATCGACGAGTCCCGTCCGTCAGTTTTATTACTTCTCGTGGTGTCTAACGAACGAACTTAAAATGTCAGGTCGCGGTAAAGGAGGTAAAGTGAAGGGAAAAGCGAAATCCCGTTCGAGCCGTGCCGGTCTCCAGTTTCCGGTGGGTAGGATACATCGTCTTCTCAGAAAAGGAAATTACGCGGAACGCGTCGGTGCAGGAGCTCCCGTCTATTTGGCCGCCGTCATGGAGTACTTAGCCGCCGAAGTTCTAGAATTGGCAGGAAACGCTGCCCGTGACAACAAGAAGACACGTATTATACCGCGTCATCTGCAGCTGGCCATCAGAAACGACGAGGAATTGAACAAACTCCTGTCCGGAGTTACGATCGCCCAAGGCGGTGTCTTACCCAACATTCAGGCCGTACTTTTACCCAAAAAAACCGAGAAGAAACCTTAAACGAACGATCGATCCATCTCCGTGGCGAAAACTCAAAATATCGGCCCTTCTCAGGGCCACTATAGCTTTTTTTTTTCGTAAAATGACCGATGCATCTTTTCTTTTTGTATTATTATCATTTACGACTGCAATGCCAAAAGGAAAGCAAGGGGTGTTTACGATCTTGGTACATTTATCAGGTAGTCAGTTAGTAATAATTGTCCGTTGTTTCTCGAAAGAACATCATGTTTCTTTTTTTTCCTCTTATTTTTATTTTGTGGTTCTGAAAAGAACCGATTTTGTATTTCGTATTTTATTCTGGTTTTCTCGAACGGTGAAGAGCGCCAGGAAATTAACCTCCGAAACCGTAGAGGGTGCGTCCTTGACGTTTCAAAGCGTAGACGACGTCCATCGCTGTCACGGTTTTACGTTTGGCGTGTTCCGTGTAGGTGACGGCATCTCGGATGACATTTTCCAAGAACACTTTCAGGACTCCGCGAGTTTCTTCGTAGATCAAACCGGAAATACGTTTCACGCCGCCACGACGAGCCAATCTTCTGATAGCGGGTTTCGTGATGCCCTGGATGTTGTCACGCAGGACTTTGCGATGACGCTTCGCTCCTCCTTTTCCCAATCCTTTGCCTCCTTTACCGCGACCGGTCATCTTTTCAGATTATTTCAACTGACACAAAATACCTGCACACCTCGTCCCTAGGAAGTCAACTACCGCAAAATTTCAACTAACGGAGCCTTATATAGATTCAACGGTTCACCATCGACCAATCGACGAAGTCAGCCGTTGACTTTGTTCACGTATAAAAGTACAATTTAATATGGCGGAATTTTTAGTACCCGTTTACCTTTCGACGCGTGCACGTCTAACGATCGTCAGAGTCGATTTTAATAATTGTCAGTTTTGTTTTTCATTCGTTTCATTCGAAATGGCCAGGACCAAGCAGACCGCACGCAAGTCCACCGGAGGAAAAGCCCCCAGGAAACAACTGGCTACCAAAGCGGCCAGGAAAAGCGCTCCCGCCACTGGCGGCGTCAAGAAGCCCCACCGTTACAGACCTGGTACCGTGGCTCTGCGTGAGATCCGTCGTTACCAGAAAAGTACCGAGTTGCTCATCCGCAAGCTTCCCTTTCAACGTTTGGTGAGGGAGATCGCTCAGGATTTCAAAACCGATTTGCGCTTCCAAAGCTCCGCCGTGATGGCCCTCCAGGAAGCGAGCGAAGCTTACTTGGTCGGTCTGTTCGAGGACACGAATTTGTGCGCCATCCACGCCAAACGTGTAACCATCATGCCAAAGGACATCCAACTTGCCAGACGTATTCGGGGTGAACGCGCTTAAATTTTTCCACATCGTGTTTCGGAAGAACAACACGAAACACGAATTTTATAACAAAAAAATCGGTTCTTTTCAGAACCTCAAACTTTACAGGCAAAAAAAAAAATATATCGCCCTTCAACCGGAAATGAATAAAATAAAAATGTCAATAATCGGTCGGTCCTCTCGATTCGGGTTGGGTTGCGGTCGTTCGTAAAATTTTATTGCATCCTGTCATCACCTACCTGCCAGCTGATGCTATCTATTTTATTTGGTTTCGCCGTAAGGATAGTTTTATTTCTTTTTTTCGTCGTAGATTATCGTGTGGCCCTGAAAAGGGCCATTTGTGCGTGCCCCGTTGCCGGTAGTACGATGATGACGTCGGAACGAGGCACAGCCGAACGAACATGAGTCGAGTATCCATCCACGTTTCTCACTTTTTCCTCTTCGGCGAAGCGGCCTTTTTCACCTTGACAGGAATGGCTTTGGCTGTCTTGGGTTTGGGTGCTTTGGGTTTTTTAGTCGGACCAGCCTTGTTAGATTTCTTCGCTTTGGAAGGCGATCGGGGTTTCGGGGCGGCTCTAGTTTTCTTTTCTGCCGAGGAGGCGGCCGATTTCTTGGCTTTCGCTGCGGCGGCGGAGGCAGCGACGGCGCTCTTCTTTTCGGCAGCAGTCTTCTTCGCTTTGGGGGAGGCTTGTTTTTTGGCTGTCTTCGAGGAAGCCTTGTCGGAAGTCGTCGCGACGGCGGTACGTTTGGCGGATGATTTTTTCGTCTTGGATGCGGCGGACGAAGCGGGTTTCCTCTTGTCGGAGGCGGAGGCGACTTTGGCACCACCGGAGGTGGACGAGGCGAGCTTGAACGAACCCGACGCGCCCTTACCTTTCGTCTGAACCAGAGATCCCGACGCCACGGCGCCTTTCAGATATTTCTTGATGAAAGGGGCGACCTTTTCGGCGTCGACTTTGTAATTTGCGGCGACGAACTTCTTGATGGCCTGAAGAGACGATCCTCCGCGTTCCTTGAGTCCCTTGATGGCGTTGTTTACCATCTCGGATGTCGGAGGATGGGACGGTTTCGCCCTGGGATTTTTCGCTTTTTTCTCTTTCTTCGCGTGGGATTGAGGGGTGGCAGCGGAACCGGTGGTGACCGATGATGCTGTTTGATTTTCGACGTCGGCCATCTTTCACGTTAAAACGTTAAAAGTTAATAATAATTATTGAAAAAACACTTGCTCACACACGTACACTTCGAGCACTCGTGAACGAGAATTGAACAAAAAAATTTTCTAAGTCTTTATAAAATAGTCGCCACTGCGGACGGAAGACTGAACGCGCACCGCGTCCGCCGTCGAAGAAATTGCAGGCCTCGGAATCGTTGCCCGCGTGATGGCATCGTCCTCTTTCCTCGATCACCATCGCCACCGTGTGATCAAGCTGGCCGAACTCGGTTTCCGAAGTTTCCCTGGAGATAGCGAAGTTCGTCTCGGAACGTCGGTGGGTTTCGAATCAGGTACACGCCCCTCCAACCACCAGCCCTAAATCCGGGTCGTCACGGTTTCGATTCGGGACCGACGGTTTACGTCGGCGGTGCGGGGTAGACGCGTCGATTCCGGGAATCCATATTTCGTTCGCCGAAATATTGGTCCATCTCTTCCCGGAATACCGCGCCACCTTCTCGATTTTACGACATCTTCGCGTCGCCAAACGCTTCCGAAACGGTCGAAGCACAGAAAGGACCTGGTGTTCGAACCGAGGCAATTCCGACAACAGGATGCCGCGAACCGCCTCTCCGACGTTCAGGTCGATCGTTTTCGGCGGAAGTTGAAACGGGACGAGTCGACGACGGGTCCCGTTGCCGTCCGGACCCTTCGGGACGGCCGAAAGTCCGTCGAGAGGATCATCCGAAAGGAGACGGTCTTCATCGTCCGACCGATGCCGCACCTACGAGTTTTCCGATATTTTCTTCGACGGATCTTCAGGTTTTCTTCCTTTCTTCCGTCTTTCTCTCTTCGTAATTTCGTGTCCGACCTGCGTCGTCCGAAGTCGGGGTGAAGATCGAAGAAAAAACGCCAAAAATAACAACTCGTCAGCCACGCACACCGCGTTCGAATGTCTAACGGTCCAACTTGGATTTTCGAAGATCGCCGAATCCGAGGGACGATAAATAATAATAATAATAATAATAATGGTAATAAATAATAATGTTAATAATAATAATAATGATATGATGATTATAACGATAATTATTATAGATAGGTAAATAGAAACACAGGTCTCCTCTCGAAAATCGGAACTTCCTGATATTACTTACATATTTCGGTCGATCCAAATGTGGGAATCTCGTCGTCGTCGGAGCAAGCAGCGCGGTAGGTGGGGTGAAATTCTGGATTTTCCACCGCCGCCGGCGGTCGAAAAATGTGCGACGCGGGAGATCGCCAGTCCGTCTAGTAGTCTCTCTTGTCGTTAGAGCGTGACGTGGTGGTTGTTGTGGGATTTCCCGTTAGTTCGGTCCGACGTCGGTCGTCAGAGGGTAAGTGCATACGGAAACGAAACGCATCGCGTTTTGATGTTCATATTCGTGCATCGGAATGTTAAAAGCAATATATTTTACACCAACGATCACACCTAAACACCACGGCAACGGCCATACCACGTTGAAAAGCACCGGTTCTCGTCCGATCACCGAAGTTAAGCAACGTCGGGCGCGGTCAGTACTTGGATGGGTGACCGCTTGGGAACACCGCGTGCCGTTGCCCCCCAACACTTTTTGTTTTTTTTTGAAATCCATAGCAACCACCGAACCGATTTGTTTTTCGTGCAGGTATTCGGAAACATGCACAGACCCGTATAATGTAGATTCATAGCTTTAAGTACTAGATAATTAAGAAAACAATTTTTTTTGTCGATTAATTGTAAACAATTGCAGAATAAAAACTCGTCAAACGGTAAAGGTTGTCGTTCGATCACCGAAGGTAAGCCACGCGGGCAGCGGTCAGCACTTGGACGGGTGACCGGTTCATTATATTCCTTCCGTGAGTTTAACAAAGATAACATATGCAAATGTCGTAAGTGCGACGAGGAAGACGGCGATCTTTTAATGTAAAAAAAATATATATTAGGTTACGCGTACATGCCACTTTGACTGCTGCTTTATTTTTTTGGTTTTTAAATAATTAGAGATCTGAATTCAACATATCAGTTCTATGTTATAATGGACAGACAATGTTGTATTCTTGGCCCCTAACACGTTAAGACCAACATAAAAACTAGAATAACTTACCATTCGTTAAACGTTAAACAATTTCGAACCACGTTTTTTTGAGCTCGAACAAACTCATAACACAACACTCATTTATTAGTCACTGGACCATTGTAAAACGAGAAGAGAGAAAAACCATGCGAAACTATTTTTAAAACGAAGAGAATAAAGGTTTTAAATGGTAGGGCTGTATGACAGACTTGTCAATTATCGTGGGGGGTACGGCTGAGATTTATGACGAAATCGAGCGGCGCCGGCGGTCGGTCACTTTCACGAAAGAGGTCTAAACACGGGTCGTTTACGATACCCTCTGGTTACTAGAAAAGTTCTAGACAGATGTTTGTCGGCTTTTCGAGGTATTTATTTGTGAGTCCAAAGACTCAATGGAGTAATATCGGACTGAAATTCCAAGATTTTGCTGTGTAATCCAAAAAACTATGTTCCTCGTAACATTTAACGATGTGTTAATTCAACTATTATTTTAATTTTTCGTATACGTATTTATACTAAAAAGTACAGCGCTTCCAACAGTGAATTGTGAATTGAAAATGTTTCAAAGAAAGATCGATAGTTTTGAAAAAAATTACATATTAATAAATTTAGATAGATTTAGAAGTATACATTGCACTTACTTTTCAAAATTATTGTACTTCTGATTTGGTTGAAATAACATAATATGTAGCAGTCATAGTCTTGTGTACATTGCAGTCGCGGCTGGTGTTGGGTAAAACCTTTATTTTTTAGGGGGTCATTACCCAAATGACCTCATGGACCAGCCGTTCCTGTTAGGTTTTATATATCAAATTGATTCGTCTGTCTTTTTCATCATGCCTTCGAAAAGCGAGCTCCTGTTTCGCCAAAGTAACTGTGACGTCAATTAAATACGATAATAAAATTCGGTTTTTCCGAACTTATTGTGAGTGAGAGCAGTGAGAGCATCTTCTTTTCGTATCCCACCTCCACCCGGCGGCAGTAGTGCAGTGCTTATCAACATAATTACCGGCGTCTCGCCTCCACATTTTGACTTTTTTGTGTTTTATGTGTTCTCTAAGTCCAAAATTTTTAAATTTTTAAAAAGAGATTGCGGTACTATTCCTGTTGCTGAAATTATAATAATATATTTATTAATTTTTGTATTATATGTCTGTGTTATATTGTGTGAATTTGGAACAGCTATATCTAAAAGATATGCTTGCTTTTGTTGTTTATTTAAAATAATAATGTCTGGTCTGTTATGCTGAATGTGAATGTCAGTTAAAACTGTGCGATCAAAATATAATTTGTAATTGTCATTTTCTAAACAACTTTCTGGTTTATAAATGTAATGTGGTTGTGTATCCTTTAATAAATTGAATTTAACTGCTAAATTCATGTGTATAATTTTTGCGAATATATCATGACGTTTTTTATATTCGCTGTGAGCCAAAACGGTGCAAGATCTTGTATTGCAAATATAAAACCCTCAGCTCTTTAAAATATCTCCCATGTAAAGACTTTTGTTTTATATTTGCTATAGTGTCATATCACGAGCTCTATTGAGAAAATAATTTTTTAGTGAAGCAATTTGATTGTGTTGTAGAATTTCTAGATTTGAAAAACCACCTACCACCATTTTCGCGTGGTAAATTAAATCTTTCAACAGCAGATTTGGGGTGATGTTTACAAAATTTTGTAAAGAGAACTCTAGTTTGAATATTTATATTCTTTAAATTAGTTTTGGACCATTTTATAACACCAAAAGAATAGATTTAATTTGATTTGATTGATTAATACCTAAATATTTATAAAATTCTCCTTTATTTAAATTTTTAATGATTTCTCCTTCTTTAGTTATATATTCTAAATTTTCGTAATGACCACGACATATTGATTGATTTTCAGTTATTGTTAAGTTTTATGTCATCCATATAAAGAAGGTGATTTAATTTAATATTAATTTTATAAATTTTAAGAATTTTAATTAACCATGAATGTGGTACTGAATCATAGGCTTTTTTGTAGTCTATGAATTGTTGTTGCATTATTTTCCAAACGTTTGAGACTTAAAATATTCGTCAAATGTTCTTCTTTTTTTAAATCAGAATACCCCTGACAAATCCGAACATTTTGTTTTGCGGTAGATAAAAGTAAACATGGGCCAAGACAGAATATTAATATTCGGTGTGGAATTTTCCTGCGTTCTTGTTCATTTCTATCGAAGTGCTCACGAAAAGTTGTGAATATCAACACTTTGTAATTGTCGTAGTGAAAAATAAAAAAGATAGCTATGGGGCACAACTTATTTCGCACTTCATTAGAAAAGTAACAGTATTAAAATAAAAAAAATATTTTTCTAAATTTCGAACGTTAGGTCTATCCTGACCAGCCGCCAATTAGTGGTATTATTTTATTTTTTGCTGTTTTCCACAATAGTTATTTTTATATTAAATCATTGATTCAAAAAATTGAAATTAAAAATTCAAATTTTTGAAGGAACTCTGAAGTTTCAATGCAGTGACCATGTTGCTAGGTAACTAATAAAAAACAGTGCGTGAAATGAAAAACAGAAATAGTCGTATGCGTTTTGTATGGTTTCTATGGTTTCGATCTTACTAACAATGCAATGAAAATGACCCACTTCAGGCACAGATAACTATGCGTGAATTTCAATTTTTTGAATCAATTATATAAAAACAAAATTGATTTGGCGGCCGCTACACAAAAGTGGTGGGAGGCGAGAACCTGTTTCCGCCGGTCAATTTTAAAATTAATAAATTTTCCCTGGATACGTATTCGACTTATCCGGTACGAGTTATTTTTAAATTAACTTAATGGCCCGTTGCTCTTGTTCTTTTTACATTGAATATGCGATGTTTTGGCATCGTTAGCAATAGTACAATACTCACGCATTTTTAATCTAAAATTAACAAAACTTGAATGGATCGGGATTATCACACTTCTGAATTGAAGTTTTCATTCGTTTAAAATATAATTGATAGTAATACGTAATGCGGATTGCCTAAACGTTGCTTCCATCACGTCAACATCACACATTCACGTTCGCCCGTAGAAATGGCGTGATGCACACGAAATCGATCCAAAAAGGCTCATAATATTTGTGTCACGCGAATCTACGTCGAAAACTAGAAAAAAAAAAAATTCAATTCGAATTTCAATAATCGAAACGATGCGTCGTCGATACTAAACGTAGGTAGTAACTAAAGTGTGATCGGGTGCGATAAAAGTGTCCGTCAATAATCATCATCCGACAATCATTTAATAGACGAACGCTAATTTTTGGCACTCACTCGGACGACAGAACCAGTCCAGACGGAAACCGGGGCGCGGGGTGGGTGGGTGGTTGTATGTCCGTGAATCTGTCCGGCGCGCGTCAACATTTCAGTTATCGTCGCGAGAGTTAAAACGAAAGGTGGTTAGTGTGAAAGTGACGTTTTTTCGTGGAGACACGTTACGAAGGGTGAGTACCTAATATAATATAAAACCAACCGAAAACCCACAATAGTGCCCCGGTTTATTATCGTGAATAGGTGTTTGGTAAATATTTTCTGTATTCCAACTAGCAAGTCTTTTATCAAAAAACTCCGGCAACATGGCTATTGTGGTATTGTTGATACCACCTAACTGAAGAACTTAGTTAATAACTAAGTCGACGATTTTATCGGGAAATTGAACGGAGAAACAAAAATAGCTCTTAGCGACAGTTGCCTGAAGTCGCAAATAACGGCGATTGACGAAATCACGTTTTTTTTATTTTAATTCCAATGAACAATACACAGGGTCACAATTATCTGTTATGTATTCTATAATGTTTTGCAAAGTAAATAATGTGAGTTGTCATGCGTAATATTAATTAGCTAAGTAATTTTTGCAAGTATTTTATGTCAGATATGCAATGTATAATAACGTAATGTTGCAAAGTATTTTAATTTTTATGCTAGGTAGAGATAATAACTCGACAATAACTCTTCTCTAATGAAAAAAAAAATAGAAAATGATTTAGGAACATAAAAAATCTCATTAAAACAGGAACAATTGAAATTAAAATAAACATAACATTCTGTACTAAAGTACAGTTTTGTTCACTCCTTTTTTCAAAGTCTTCTGTCCTCTCATTTGCACATACTGCTATTCCAAAACAGTGAAATTGTCTGTTTCAGGGAATCCTTAACGTTCCTTGCTAATGTCAACAACGTTTTCGATGAAACAAAGAGTCGGAAAAATGTCGGCTCATTGTATTCAATAACATACGCGACTACAAAACCATCTGTATCATTTGTAGGAATCGCGGTTTTTTCGATGAGAATTCGTTCTAATTTTTTCTTTCTTAAAAAAGCTAAGTAATTTTAATTTCACTAAAGATGAACATTTAGGCTATATGCTGGGTAATGCAAATCCATCAACCATCAACTAGGTTGTTCAGCAGATGTACGATTGTTTATTTGATTTCTTCTTCCGAAGAGTTGTATTCTGGCAAAATAGAAATTTATTCATAACATAACCTCAATCAACTAAATTATTTCGAATACAATAACCACATAACTACAAGTTGGATAGGCATGGGTGCAAAATACCGATAATGCATGAAACCTAATAATAATAATAATGACATAATAAAAGTTAATTAAAAATCGCTGTTTCACGTCTTTTTCTTTTTTGTTCGAGAGTTTTTGTGGTTCTGAAAAGAACCGTTTATAAATGTGTCGAAAACGAAAAACATCTATTTCGAACTGGTGTACTTGGTGACGGCTTTGGTACCTTCGGAGACGGCGTGCTTGGCCAACTCACCGGGCAACAACAGAC
>NW_027184215.1:0-19220 GCF_963966145.1 Tenebrio molitor | reverse complement strand
GTTTGGCGACGCGAAGATGTCGTAAAATCGAGAAGGTGGCGCGGTATTCCGGGAAGAGATGGACCAATATTTCGGCGAACGAAATATGGATTCCCGGAATCGACGCGTCTACCCCGCACCGCCGACGTAAACCGTCGGTCCCGAATCGAAACCGTGACGACCCGGATTTAGGGCTGGTGGTTGGAGGGGCGTGTACCTGATTCGAAACCCACCGACGTTCCGAGACGAACTTCGCTATCTCCAGGGAAACTTCGGAAACCGAGTTCGGCCAGCTTGATCACACGGTGGCGATGGTGATCGAGGAAAGAGGACGATGCCATCACGCGGGCAACGATTCCGAGGCCTGCAATTTCTTCGACGGCGGACGCGGTGCGCGTTCAGTCTTCCGTCCGCAGTGGCGACTATTTTATAAAGACTTAGAAAATTTTTTTGTTCAATTCTCGTTCACGAGGTGCTCGAAGTGTACGTGTGTGAGCAAGTGTTTTTTCAATAATTATTATTAACTTTTAACGTTTTAACGTGAAAGATGGCCGACGTCGAAAATCAAACAGCATCATCGGTCACCACCGGTTCCGCTGCCACCCCTCAATCCCACGCGAAGAAAGAGAAAAAAGCGAAAAATCCCAGGGCGAAACCGTCCCATCCTCCGACATCCGAGATGGTAAACAACGCCATCAAGGGACTCAAGGAACGCGGAGGATCGTCTCTTCAGGCCATCAAGAAGTTCGTCGCCGCAAATTACAAAGTCGACGCCGAAAAGGTCGCCCCTTTCATCAAGAAATATCTGAAAGGCGCCGTGGCGTCGGGATCTCTGGTTCAGACGAAAGGTAAGGGCGCGTCGGGTTCGTTCAAGCTCGCCTCGTCCACCTCCGGTGGTGCCAAAGTCGCCTCCGCCTCCGACAAGAGGAAACCCGCTTCGTCCGCCGCATCCAAGACGAAAAAATCATCCGCCAAACGTACCGCCGTCGCGACGACTTCCGACAAGGCTTCCTCGAAGACAGCCAAAAAACAAGCCTCCCCCAAAGCGAAGAAGACTGCTGCCGAAAAGAAGAGCGCCGTCGCTGCCTCCGCCGCCGCAGCGAAAGCCAAGAAATCGGCCGCCTCCTCGGCAGAAAAGAAAACTAGAGCCGCCCCGAAACCCCGATCGCCTTCCAAAGCGAAGAAATCTAACAAGGCTGGTCCGACTAAAAAACCCAAAGCACCCAAACCCAAGACAGCCAAAGCCATTCCTGTCAAGGTGAAAAAGGCCGCTTCGCCGAAGAGGAAAAAGTGAGAAACGTGGATGGATACTCGACTCATGTTCGTTCGGCTGTGCCTCGTTCCGACGTCATCATCGTACTACCGGCAACGGGGCACGCACAAATGGCCCTTTTCAGGGCCACACGATAATCTACGACGAAAAAAAGAAATAAAACTATCCTTACGGCGAAACCAAATAAAATAGATAGCATCAGCTGGCAGGTAGGTGATGACAGGATGCAATAAAATTTTACGAACGACCGCAACCCAACCCGAATCGAGAGGACCGACCGATTATTGACATTTTTATTTTATTCATTTCCGGTTGAAGGGCGATATATTTTTTTTTTGCCTGTAAAGTTTGAGGTTCTGAAAAGAACCGATTTTTTTGTTATAAAATTCGTGTTTCGTGTTGTTCTTCCGAAACACGATGTGGAAAAATTTAAGCGCGTTCACCCCGAATACGTCTGGCAAGTTGGATGTCCTTTGGCATGATGGTTACACGTTTGGCGTGGATGGCGCACAAATTCGTGTCCTCGAACAGACCGACCAAGTAAGCTTCGCTCGCTTCCTGGAGGGCCATCACGGCGGAGCTTTGGAAGCGCAAATCGGTTTTGAAATCCTGAGCGATCTCCCTCACCAAACGTTGAAAGGGAAGCTTGCGGATGAGCAACTCGGTACTTTTCTGGTAACGACGGATCTCACGCAGAGCCACGGTACCAGGTCTGTAACGGTGGGGCTTCTTGACGCCGCCAGTGGCGGGAGCGCTTTTCCTGGCCGCTTTGGTAGCCAGTTGTTTCCTGGGGGCTTTTCCTCCGGTGGACTTGCGTGCGGTCTGCTTGGTCCTGGCCATTTCGAATGAAACGAATGAAAAACAAAACTGACAATTATTAAAATCGACTCTGACGATCGTTAGACGTGCACGCGTCGAAAGGTAAACGGGTACTAAAAATTCCGCCATATTAAATTGTACTTTTATACGTGAACAAAGTCAACGGCTGACTTCGTCGATTGGTCGATGGTGAACCGTTGAATCTATATAAGGCTCCGTTAGTTGAAATTTTGCGGTAGTTGACTTCCTAGGGACGAGGTGTGCAGGTATTTTGTGTCAGTTGAAATAATCTGAAAAGATGACCGGTCGCGGTAAAGGAGGCAAAGGATTGGGAAAAGGAGGAGCGAAGCGTCATCGCAAAGTCCTGCGTGACAACATCCAGGGCATCACGAAACCCGCTATCAGAAGATTGGCTCGTCGTGGCGGCGTGAAACGTATTTCCGGTTTGATCTACGAAGAAACTCGCGGAGTCCTGAAAGTGTTCTTGGAAAATGTCATCCGAGATGCCGTCACCTACACGGAACACGCCAAACGTAAAACCGTGACAGCGATGGACGTCGTCTACGCTTTGAAACGTCAAGGACGCACCCTCTACGGTTTCGGAGGTTAATTTCCTGGCGCTCTTCACCGTTCGAGAAAACCAGAATAAAATACGAAATACAAAATCGGTTCTTTTCAGAACCACAAAATAAAAATAAGAGGAAAAAAAAGAAACATGATGTTCTTTCGAGAAACAACGGACAATTATTACTAACTGACTACCTGATAAATGTACCAAGATCGTAAACACCCCTTGCTTTCCTTTTGGCATTGCAGTCGTAAATGATAATAATACAAAAAGAAAAGATGCATCGGTCATTTTACGAAAAAAAAAAGCTATAGTGGCCCTGAGAAGGGCCGATATTTTGAGTTTTCGCCACGGAGATGGATCGATCGTTCGTTTAAGGTTTCTTCTCGGTTTTTTTGGGTAAAAGTACGGCCTGAATGTTGGGTAAGACACCGCCTTGGGCGATCGTAACTCCGGACAGGAGTTTGTTCAATTCCTCGTCGTTTCTGATGGCCAGCTGCAGATGACGCGGTATAATACGTGTCTTCTTGTTGTCACGGGCAGCGTTTCCTGCCAAATTCTAGAACTTCGGCGGCTAAGTACTCCATGACGGCGGCCAAATAGACGGGAGCTCCTGCACCGACGCGTTCCGCGTAATTTCCTTTTCTGAGAAGACGATGTATCCTACCCACCGGAAACTGGAGACCGGCACGGCTCGAACGGGATTTCGCTTTTCCCTTCACTTTACCTCCTTTACCGCGACCTGACATTTTAAGTTCGTTCGTTAGACACCACGAGAAGTAATAAAACTGACGGACGGGACTCGTCGATTGTAAAAGCTGGTAGCTGTGCTTCGAATTTATAGCCTCCGTGATAGGAGAATAGGACGTGACGATTGGTGGGAGCCCGTTTTCAGGTGGGGTTCTGGTGAACACACTACCTATCAGAAAGGTGGTGGTGCAAAGTTAACGCACGCACACGAGTCAGAGCAGTTCGCGAGTTTGTTGAATCGAATTGAATTGAAAAATGCCGCCGAAGACAAGTGGTAAGGCAGCCAAGAAGGCCGGGAAAGCTCAGAAGAACATTTCCAAGAGCGACAAAAAAAAGAAGCGCAGGAGGAAGGAGAGCTATGCCATCTACATCTACAAGGTGTTGAAACAAGTCCATCCCGACACCGGTATCTCTAGTAAGGCTATGAGCATAATGAACAGTTTCGTGAACGACATCTTCGAACGTATCGCCGCTGAAGCTTCCCGTCTGGCACACTACAACAAACGTTCGACGATCACCAGCAGAGAAATTCAAACTGCCGTGCGTCTGTTGTTGCCCGGTGAGTTGGCCAAGCACGCCGTCTCCGAAGGTACCAAAGCCGTCACCAAGTACACCAGTTCGAAATAGATGTTTTTCGTTTTCGACACATTTATAAACGGTTCTTTTCAGAACCACAAAAACTCTCGAACAAAAAAGAAAAAGACGTGAAACAGCGATTTTTAATTAACTTTTATTATGTCATTATTATTATTATTAGGTTTCATGCATTATCGGTATTTTGCACCCATGCCTATCCAACTTGTAGTTATGTGGTTATTGTATTCGAAATAATTTAGTTGATTGAGGTTATGTTATGAATAAATTTCTATTTTGCCAGAATACAACTCTTCGGAAGAAGAAATCAAATAAACAATCGTACATCTGCTGAACAACCTAGTTGATGGTTGATGGATTTGCATTACCCAGCATATAGCCTAAATGTTCATCTTTAGTGAAATTAAAATTACTTAGCTTTTTTAAGAAAGAAAAAATTAGAACGAATTCTCATCGAAAAAACCGCGATTCCTACAAATGAACAGATGGTTTTGTAGTCGCGTATGTTATTGAATACAATGAGCCGACATTTTTCCGACTCTTTGTTTCATCGAAAACGTTGTTGACATTAGCAAGGAACGTTAAGGATTCCCTGAAACAGACAATTTCACTGTTTTGGAATAGCAGTATGTGCAAATGAGAGGACAGAAGACTTTGAAAAAAGGAGTGAACAAAACTGTACTTTAGTACAGAATGTTATGTTTATTTTAATTTCAATTGTTCCTGTTTTAATGAGATTTTTTATGTTCCTAAATCATTTTCTATTTTTTTTTTCATTAGAGAAGAGTTATTGTCGAGTTATTATCTCTACCTAGCATAAAAATTAAAATACTTTGCAACATTACGTTATTATACATTGCATATCTGACATAAAATACTTGCAAAAATTACTTAGCTAATTAATATTACGCATGACAACTCACATTATTTACTTTGCAAAACATTATAGAATACATAACAGATAATTGTGACCCTGTGTATTGTTCATTGGAATTAAAATAAAAAAAACGTGATTTCGTCAATCGCCGTTATTTGCGACTTCAGGCAACTGTCGCTAAGAGCTATTTTTGTTTCTCCGTTCAATTTCCCGATAAAATCGTCGACTTAGTTATTAACTAAGTTCTTCAGTTAGGTGGTATCAACAATACCACAATAGCCATGTTGCCGGAGTTTTTTGATAAAAGACTTGCTAGTTGGAATACAGAAAATATTTACCAAACACCTATTCACGATAATAAACCGGGGCACTATTGTGGGTTTTCGGTTGGTTTTATATTATATTAGGTACTCACCCTTCGTAACGTGTCTCCACGAAAAAACGTCACTTTCACACTAACCACCTTTCGTTTTAACTCTCGCGACGATAACTGAAATGTTGACGCGCGCCGGACAGATTCACGGACATACAACCACCCACCCACCCCGCGCCCCGGTTTCCGTCTGGACTGGTTCTGTCGTCCGAGTGAGTGCCAAAAATTAGCGTTCGTCTATTAAATGATTGTCGGATGATGATTATTGACGGACACTTTTATCGCACCCGATCACACTTTAGTTACTACCTACGTTTAGTATCGACGACGCATCGTTTCGATTATTGAAATTCGAATTGAATTTTTTTTTTTTCTAGTTTTCGACGTAGATTCGCGTGACACAAATATTATGAGCCTTTTTGGATCGATTTCGTGTGCATCACGCCATTTCTACGGGCGAACGTGAATGTGTGATGTTGACGTGATGGAAGCAACGTTTAGGCAATCCGCATTACGTATTACTATCAATTATATTTTAAACGAATGAAAACTTCAATTCAGAAGTGTGATAATCCCGATCCATTCAAGTTTTGTTAATTTTAGATTAAAAATGCGTGAGTATTGTACTATTGCTAACGATGCCAAAACATCGCATATTCAATGTAAAAAGAACAAGAGCAACGGGCCATTAAGTTAATTTAAAAATAACTCGTACCGGATAAGTCGAATACGTATCCAGGGAAAATTTATTAATTTTAAAATTGACCGGCGGAAACAGGTTCTCGCCTCCCACCACTTTTGTGTAGCGGCCGCCAAATCAATTTTGTTTTTATATAATTGATTCAAAAAATTGAAATTCACGCATAGTTATCTGTGCCTGAAGTGGGTCATTTTCATTGCATTGTTAGTAAGATCGAAACCATAGAAACCATACAAAACGCATACGACTATTTCTGTTTTTCATTTCACGCACTGTTTTTTATTAGTTACCTAGCAACATGGTCACTGCATTGAAACTTCAGAGTTCCTTCAAAAATTTGAATTTTTAATTTCAATTTTTTGAATCAATGATTTAATATAAAAATAACTATTGTGGAAAACAGCAAAAAATAAAATAATACCACTAATTGGCGGCTGGTCAGGATAGACCTAACGTTCGAAATTTAGAAAAATATTTTTTTTATTTTAATACTGTTACTTTTCTAATGAAGTGCGAAATAAGTTGTGCCCCATAGCTATCTTTTTTATTTTTCACTACGACAATTACAAAGTGTTGATATTCACAACTTTTCGTGAGCACTTCGATAGAAATGAACAAGAACGCAGGAAAATTCCACACCGAATATTAATATTCTGTCTTGGCCCATGTTTACTTTTATCTACCGCAAAACAAAATGTTCGGATTTGTCAGGGGTATTCTGATTTAAAAAAAGAAGAACATTTGACGAATATTTTAAGTCTCAAACGTTTGGAAAATAATGCAACAACAATTCATAGACTACAAAAAAGCCTATGATTCAGTACCACATTCATGGTTAATTAAAATTCTTAAAATTTATAAAATTAATATTAAATTAAATCACCTTCTTTATATGGATGACATAAAACTTAACAATAACTGAAAATCAATCAATATGTCGTGGTCATTACGAAAATTTAGAATATATAACTAAAGAAGGAGAAATCATTAAAAATTTAAATAAAGGAGAATTTTATAAATATTTAGGTATTAATCAATCAAATCAAATTAAATCTATTCTTTTGGTGTTATAAAATGGTCCAAAACTAATTTAAAGAATATAAATATTCAAACTAGAGTTCTCTTTACAAAATTTTGTAAACATCACCCCAAATCTGCTGTTGAAAGATTTAATTTACCACGCGAAAATGGTGGTAGGGGTTTTTCAAATCTAGAAATTCTACAACACAATCAAATTGCTTCACTAAAAAATTATTTTCTCAATAGAGCTCGTGATATGACACTATAGCAAATATAAAACAAAAGTCTTTACATGGGAGATATTTTAAAGAGCTGAGGGTTTTATATTTGCAATACAAGATCTTGCACCGTTTTGGCTCACAGCGAATATAAAAAACGTCATGATATATTCGCAAAAATTATACACATGAATTTAGCAGTTAAATTCAATTTATTAAAGGATACACAACCACATTACATTTATAAACCAGAAAGTTGTTTAGAAAATGACAATTACAAATTATATTTTGATCGCACAGTTTTAACTGACATTCACATTCAGCATAACAGACCAGACATTATTATTTTAAATAAACAACAAAAGCAAGCATATCTTTTAGATATAGCTGTTCCAAATTCACACAATATAACACAGACATATAATACAAAAATTAATAAATATATTATTATAATTTCAGCAACAGGAATAGTACCCGCAATCTCTTTTTAAAAATTTAAAAATTTTGGACTTAGAGAACACATAAAACACAAAAAAGTCAAAATGTGGAGGCGAGACGCCGGTAATTATGTTGATAAGCACTGCACTACTGCCGCCGGGTGGAGGTGGGATACGAAAAGAAGATGCTCTCACTGCTCTCACTCACAATAAGTTCGGAAAAACCGAATTTTATTATCGTATTTAATTGACGTCACAGTTACTTTGGCGAAACAGGAGCTCGCTTTTCGAAGGCATGATGAAAAAGACAGACGAATCAATTTGATATATAAAACCTAACAGGAACGGCTGGTCCATGAGGTCATTTGGGTAATGACCCCCTAAAAAATAAAGGTTTTACCCAACACCAGCCGCGACTGCAATGTACACAAGACTATGACTGCTACATATTATGTTATTTCAACCAAATCAGAAGTACAATAATTTTGAAAAGTAAGTGCAATGTATACTTCTAAATCTATCTAAATTTATTAATATGTAATTTTTTTCAAAACTATCGATCTTTCTTTGAAACATTTTCAATTCACAATTCACTGTTGGAAGCGCTGTACTTTTTAGTATAAATACGTATACGAAAAATTAAAATAATAGTTGAATTAACACATCGTTAAATGTTACGAGGAACATAGTTTTTTGGATTACACAGCAAAATCTTGGAATTTCAGTCCGATATTACTCCATTGAGTCTTTGGACTCACAAATAAATACCTCGAAAAGCCGACAAACATCTGTCTAGAACTTTTCTAGTAACCAGAGGGTATCGTAAACGACCCGTGTTTAGACCTCTTTCGTGAAAGTGACCGACCGCCGGCGCCGCTCGATTTCGTCATAAATCTCAGCCGTACCCCCCACGATAATTGACAAGTCTGTCATACAGCCCTACCATTTAAAACCTTTATTCTCTTCGTTTTAAAAATAGTTTCGCATGGTTTTTCTCTCTTCTCGTTTTACAATGGTCCAGTGACTAATAAATGAGTGTTGTGTTATGAGTTTGTTCGAGCTCAAAAAAACGTGGTTCGAAATTGTTTAACGTTTAACGAATGGTAAGTTATTCTAGTTTTTATGTTGGTCTTAACGTGTTAGGGGCCAAGAATACAACATTGTCTGTCCATTATAACATAGAACTGATATGTTGAATTCAGATCTCTAATTATTTAAAAACCAAAAAAATAAAGCAGCAGTCAAAGTGGCATGTACGCGTAACCTAATATATATTTTTTTTACATTAAAAGATCGCCGTCTTCCTCGTCGCACTTACGACATTTGCATATGTTATCTTTGTTAAACTCACGGAAGGAATATAATGAACCGGTCACCCGTCCAAGTGCTGACCGCTGCCCGCGTGGCTTACCTTCGGTGATCGAACGACAACCTTTACCGTTTGACGAGTTTTTATTCTGCAATTGTTTACAATTAATCGACAAAAAAAATTGTTTTCTTAATTATCTAGTACTTAAAGCTATGAATCTACATTATACGGGTCTGTGCATGTTTCCGAATACCTGCACGAAAAACAAATCGGTTCGGTGGTTGCTATGGATTTCAAAAAAAAACAAAAAGTGTTGGGGGGCAACGGCACGCGGTGTTCCCAAGCGGTCACCCATCCAAGTACTGACCGCGCCCGACGTTGCTTAACTTCGGTGATCGGACGAGAACCGGTGCTTTTCAACGTGGTATGGCCGTTGCCGTGGTGTTTAGGTGTGATCGTTGGTGTAAAATATATTGCTTTTAACATTCCGATGCACGAATATGAACATCAAAACGCGATGCGTTTCGTTTCCGTATGCACTTACCCTCTGACGACCGACGTCGGACCGAACTAACGGGAAATCCCACAACAACCACCACGTCACGCTCTAACGACAAGAGAGACTACTAGACGGACTGGCGATCTCCCGCGTCGCACATTTTTCGACCGCCGGCGGCGGTGGAAAATCCAGAATTTCACCCCACCTACCGCGCTGCTTGCTCCGACGACGACGAGATTCCCACATTTGGATCGACCGAAATATGTAAGTAATATCAGGAAGTTCCGATTTTCGAGAGGAGACCTGTGTTTCTATTTACCTATCTATAATAATTATCGTTATAATCATCATATCATTATTATTATTATTAACATTATTATTTATTACCATTATTATTATTATTATTATTATTTATCGTCCCTCGGATTCGGCGATCTTCGAAAATCCAAGTTGGACCGTTAGACATTCGAACGCGGTGTGCGTGGCTGACGAGTTGTTATTTTTGGCGTTTTTTCTTCGATCTTCACCCCGACTTCGGACGACGCAGGTCGGACACGAAATTACGAAGAGAGAAAGACGGAAGAAAGGAAGAAAACCTGAAGATCCGTCGAAGAAAATATCGGAAAACTCGTAGGTGCGGCATCGGTCGGACGATGAAGACCGTCTCCTTTCGGATGATCCTCTCGACGGACTTTCGGCCGTCCCGAAGGGTCCGGACGGCAACGGGACCCGTCGTCGACTCGTCCCGTTTCAACTTCCGCCGAAAACGATCGACCTGAACGTCGGAGAGGCGGTTCGCGGCATCCTGTTGTCGGAATTGCCTCGGTTCGAACACCAGGTCCTTTCTGTGCTTCGACCGTTTCGGAAGCGTTTGGCGACGCGAAGATGTCGTAAAATCGAGAAGGTGGCGCGGTATTCCGGGAAGAGATGGACCAATATTTCGGCGAACGAAATATGGATTCCCGGAATCGACGCGTCTACCCCGCACCGCCGACGTAAACCGTCGGTCCCGAATCGAAACCGTGACGACCCGGATTTAGGGCTGGTGGTTGGAGGGGCGTGTACCTGATTCGAAACCCACCGACGTTCCGAGACGAACTTCGCTATCTCCAGGGAAACTTCGGAAACCGAGTTCGGCCAGCTTGATCACACGGTGGCGATGGTGATCGAGGAAAGAGGACGATGCCATCACGCGGGCAACGATTCCGAGGCCTGCAATTTCTTCGACGGCGGACGCGGTGCGCGTTCAGTCTTCCGTCCGCAGTGGCGACTATTTTATAAAGACTTAGAAAATTTTTTTGTTCAATTCTCGTTCACGAGGTGCTCGAAGTGTACGTGTGTGAGCAAGTGTTTTTTCAATAATTATTATTAACTTTTAACGTTTTAACGTGAAAGATGGCCGACGTCGAAAATCAAACAGCATCATCGGTCACCACCGGTTCCGCTGCCACCCCTCAATCCCACGCGAAGAAAGAGAAAAAAGCGAAAAATCCCAGGGCGAAACCGTCCCATCCTCCGACATCCGAGATGGTAAACAACGCCATCAAGGGACTCAAGGAACGCGGAGGATCGTCTCTTCAGGCCATCAAGAAGTTCGTCGCCGCAAATTACAAAGTCGACGCCGAAAAGGTCGCCCCTTTCATCAAGAAATATCTGAAAGGCGCCGTGGCGTCGGGATCTCTGGTTCAGACGAAAGGTAAGGGCGCGTCGGGTTCGTTCAAGCTCGCCTCGTCCACCTCCGGTGGTGCCAAAGTCGCCTCCGCCTCCGACAAGAGGAAACCCGCTTCGTCCGCCGCATCCAAGACGAAAAAATCATCCGCCAAACGTACCGCCGTCGCGACGACTTCCGACAAGGCTTCCTCGAAGACAGCCAAAAAACAAGCCCCCCCCAAAGCGAAGAAGACTGCTGCCGAAAAGAAGAGCGCCGTCGCTGCCTCCGCCGCCGCAGCGAAAGCCAAGAAATCGGCCGCCTCCTCGGCAGAAAAGAAAACTAGAGCCGCCCCGAAACCCCGATCGCCTTCCAAAGCGAAGAAATCTAACAAGGCTGGTCCGACTAAAAAACCCAAAGCACCCAAACCCAAGACAGCCAAAGCCATTCCTGTCAAGGTGAAAAAGGCCGCTTCGCCGAAGAGGAAAAAGTGAGAAACGTGGATGGATACTCGACTCATGTTCGTTCGGCTGTGCCTCGTTCCGACGTCATCATCGTACTACCGGCAACGGGGCACGCACAAATGGCCCTTTTCAGGGCCACACGATAATCTACGACGAAAAAAAGAAATAAAACTATCCTTACGGCGAAACCAAATAAAATAGATAGCATCAGCTGGCAGGTAGGTGATGACAGGATGCAATAAAATTTTACGAACGACCGCAACCCAACCCGAATCGAGAGGACCGACCGATTATTGACATTTTTATTTTATTCATTTCCGGTTGAAGGGCGATATATTTTTTTTTTTGCCTGTAAAGTTTGAGGTTCTGAAAAGAACCGATTTTTTTGTTATAAAATTCGTGTTTCGTGTTGTTCTTCCGAAACACGATGTGGAAAAATTTAAGCGCGTTCACCCCGAATACGTCTGGCAAGTTGGATGTCCTTTGGCATGATGGTTACACGTTTGGCGTGGATGGCGCACAAATTCGTGTCCTCGAACAGACCGACCAAGTAAGCTTCGCTCGCTTCCTGGAGGGCCATCACGGCGGAGCTTTGGAAGCGCAAATCGGTTTTGAAATCCTGAGCGATCTCCCTCACCAAACGTTGAAAGGGAAGCTTGCGGATGAGCAACTCGGTACTTTTCTGGTAACGACGGATCTCACGCAGAGCCACGGTACCAGGTCTGTAACGGTGGGGCTTCTTGACGCCGCCAGTGGCGGGAGCGCTTTTCCTGGCCGCTTTGGTAGCCAGTTGTTTCCTGGGGGCTTTTCCTCCGGTGGACTTGCGTGCGGTCTGCTTGGTCCTGGCCATTTCGAATGAAACGAATGAAAAACAAAACTGACAATTATTAAAATCGACTCTGACGATCGTTAGACGTGCACGCGTCGAAAGGTAAACGGGTACTAAAAATTCCGCCATATTAAATTGTACTTTTATACGTGAACAAAGTCAACGGCTGACTTCGTCGATTGGTCGATGGTGAACCGTTGAATCTATATAAGGCTCCGTTAGTTGAAATTTTGCGGTAGTTGACTTCCTAGGGACGAGGTGTGCAGGTATTTTGTGTCAGTTGAAATAATCTGAAAAGATGACCGGTCGCGGTAAAGGAGGCAAAGGATTGGGAAAAGGAGGAGCGAAGCGTCATCGCAAAGTCCTGCGTGACAACATCCAGGGCATCACGAAACCCGCTATCAGAAGATTGGCTCGTCGTGGCGGCGTGAAACGTATTTCCGGTTTGATCTACGAAGAAACTCGCGGAGTCCTGAAAGTGTTCTTGGAAAATGTCATCCGAGATGCCGTCACCTACACGGAACACGCCAAACGTAAAACCGTGACAGCGATGGACGTCGTCTACGCTTTGAAACGTCAAGGACGCACCCTCTACGGTTTCGGAGGTTAATTTCCTGGCGCTCTTCACCGTTCGAGAAAACCAGAATAAAATACGAAATACAAAATCGGTTCTTTTCAGAACCACAAAATAAAAATAAGAGGAAAAAAAAGAAACATGATGTTCTTTCGAGAAACAACGGACAATTATTACTAACTGACTACCTGATAAATGTACCAAGATCGTAAACACCCCTTGCTTTCCTTTTGGCATTGCAGTCGTAAATGATAATAATACAAAAAGAAAAGATGCATCGGTCATTTTACGAAAAAAAAAAGCTATAGTGGCCCTGAGAAGGGCCGATATTTTGAGTTTTCGCCACGGAGATGGATCGATCGTTCGTTTAAGGTTTCTTCTCGGTTTTTTTGGGTAAAAGTACGGCCTGAATGTTGGGTAAGACACCGCCTTGGGCGATCGTAACTCCGGACAGGAGTTTGTTCAATTCCTCGTCGTTTCTGATGGCCAGCTGCAGATGACGCGGTATAATACGTGTCTTCTTGTTGTCACGGGCAGCGTTTCCTGCCAATTCTAGAACTTCGGCGGCTAAGTACTCCATGACGGCGGCCAAATAGACGGGAGCTCCTGCACCGACGCGTTCCGCGTAATTTCCTTTTCTGAGAAGACGATGTATCCTACCCACCGGAAACTGGAGACCGGCACGGCTCGAACGGGATTTCGCTTTTCCCTTCACTTTACCTCCTTTACCGCGACCTGACATTTTAAGTTCGTTCGTTAGACACCACGAGAAGTAATAAAACTGACGGACGGGACTCGTCGATTGTAAAAGCTGGTAGCTGTGCTTCGAATTTATAGCCTCCGTGATAGGAGAATAGGACGTGACGATTGGTGGGAGCCCGTTTTCAGGTGGGGTTCTGGTGAACACACTACCTATCAGAAAGGTGGTGGTGCAAAGTTAACGCACGCACACGAGTCAGAGCAGTTCGCGAGTTTGTTGAATCGAATTGAATTGAAAAATGCCGCCGAAGACAAGTGGTAAGGCAGCCAAGAAGGCCGGGAAAGCTCAGAAGAACATTTCCAAGAGCGACAAAAAAAAGAAGCGCAGGAGGAAGGAGAGCTATGCCATCTACATCTACAAGGTGTTGAAACAAGTCCATCCCGACACCGGTATCTCTAGTAAGGCTATGAGCATAATGAACAGTTTCGTGAACGACATCTTCGAACGTATCGCCGCTGAAGCTTCCCGTCTGGCACACTACAACAAACGTTCGACGATCACCAGCAGAGAAATTCAAACTGCCGTGCGTCTGTTGTTGCCCGGTGAGTTGGCCAAGCACGCCGTCTCCGAAGGTACCAAAGCCGTCACCAAGTACACCAGTTCGAAATAGATGTTTTTCGTTTTCGACACATTTATAAACGGTTCTTTTCAGAACCACAAAAACTCTCGAACAAAAAAGAAAAAGACGTGAAACAGCGATTTTTAATTAACTTTTATTATGTCATTATTATTATTATTAGGTTTCATGCATTATCGGTATTTTGCACCCATGCCTATCCAACTTGTAGTTATGTGGTTATTGTATTCGAAATAATTTAGTTGATTGAGGTTATGTTATGAATAAATTTCTATTTTGCCAGAATACAACTCTTCGGAAGAAGAAATCAAATAAACAATCGTACATCTGCTGAACAACCTAGTTGATGGTTGATGGATTTGCATTACCCAGCATATAGCCTAAATGTTCATCTTTAGTGAAATTAAAATTACTTAGCTTTTTTAAGAAAGAAAAAATTAGAACGAATTCTCATCGAAAAAACCGCGATTCCTACAAATGATACAGATGGTTTTGTAGTCGCGTATGTTATTGAATACAATGAGCCGACATTTTTCCGACTCTTTGTTTCATCGAAAACGTTGTTGACATTAGCAAGGAACGTTAAGGATTCCCTGAAACAGACAATTTCACTGTTTTGGAATAGCAGTATGTGCAAATGAGAGGACAGAAGACTTTGAAAAAAGGAGTGAACAAAACTGTACTTTAGTACAGAATGTTATGTTTATTTTAATTTCAATTGTTCCTGTTTTAATGAGATTTTTTATGTTCCTAAATCATTTTCTATTTTTTTTTTCATTAGAGAAGAGTTATTGTCGAGTTATTATCTCTACCTAGCATAAAAATTAAAATACTTTGCAACATTACGTTATTATACATTGCATATCTGACATAAAATACTTGCAAAAATTACTTAGCTAATTAATATTACGCATGACAACTCACATTATTTACTTTGCAAAACATTATAGAATACATAACAGATAATTGTGACCCTGTGTATTGTTCATTGGAATTAAAATAAAAAAAACGTGATTTCGTCAATCGCCGTTATTTGCGACTTCAGGCAACTGTCGCTAAGAGCTATTTTTGTTTCTCCGTTCAATTTCCCGATAAAATCGTCGACTTAGTTATTAACTAAGTTCTTCAGTTAGGTG
This sequence comes from Tenebrio molitor, assembly GCF_963966145.1. Classification (NCBI taxonomy): domain Eukaryota; kingdom Metazoa; phylum Arthropoda; class Insecta; order Coleoptera; family Tenebrionidae; genus Tenebrio; species Tenebrio molitor. The sequence goes on along the minus strand of NW_027184215.1, from coordinate 3,816 downwards.
GTATCAACAATACCACAATAGCCATGTTGCCGGAGTTTTTTGATAAAAGACTTGCTAGTTGGAATACAGAAAATATTTACCAAACACCTATTCACGATAATAAACCGGGGCACTATTGTGGGTTTTCGGTTGGTTTTATATTATATTAGGTACTCACCCTTCGTAACGTGTCTCCACGAAAAAACGTCACTTTCACACTAACCACCTTTCGTTTTAACTCTCGCGACGATAACTGAAATGTTGACGCGCGCCGGACAGATTCACGGACATACAACCACCCACCCACCCCGCGCCCCGGTTTCCGTCTGGACTGGTTCTGTCGTCCGAGTGAGTGCCAAAAATTAGCGTTCGTCTATTAAATGATTGTCGGATGATGATTATTGACGGACACTTTTATCGCACCCGATCACACTTTAGTTACTACCTACGTTTAGTATCGACGACGCATCGTTTCGATTATTGAAATTCGAATTGAATTTTTTTTTTTTCTAGTTTTCGACGTAGATTCGCGTGACACAAATATTATGAGCCTTTTTGGATCGATTTCGTGTGCATCACGCCATTTCTACGGGCGAACGTGAATGTGTGATGTTGACGTGATGGAAGCAACGTTTAGGCAATCCGCATTACGTATTACTATCAATTATATTTTAAACGAATGAAAACTTCAATTCAGAAGTGTGATAATCCCGATCCATTCAAGTTTTGTTAATTTTAGATTAAAAATGCGTGAGTATTGTACTATTGCTAACGATGCCAAAACATCGCATATTCAATGTAAAAAGAACAAGAGCAACGGGCCATTAAGTTAATTTAAAAATAACTCGTACCGGATAAGTCGAATACGTATCCAGGGAAAATTTATTAATTTTAAAATTGACCGGCGGAAACAGGTTCTCGCCTCCCACCACTTTTGTGTAGCGGCCGCCAAATCAATTTTGTTTTTATATAATTGATTCAAAAAATTGAAATTCACGCATAGTTATCTGTGCCTGAAGTGGGTCATTTTCATTGCATTGTTAGTAAGATCGAAACCATAGAAACCATACAAAACGCATACGACTATTTCTGTTTTTCATTTCACGCACTGTTTTTTATTAGTTACCTAGCAACATGGTCACTGCATTGAAACTTCAGAGTTCCTTCAAAAATTTGAATTTTTAATTTCAATTTTTTGAATCAATGATTTAATATAAAAATAACTATTGTGGAAAACAGCAAAAAATAAAATAATACCACTAATTGGCGGCTGGTCAGGATAGACCTAACGTTCGAAATTTAGAAAAATATTTTTTTTATTTTAATACTGTTACTTTTCTAATGAAGTGCGAAATAAGTTGTGCCCCATAGCTATCTTTTTTATTTTTCACTACGACAATTACAAAGTGTTGATATTCACAACTTTTCGTGAGCACTTCGATAGAAATGAACAAGAACGCAGGAAAATTCCACACCGAATATTAATATTCTGTCTTGGCCCATGTTTACTTTTATCTACCGCAAAACAAAATGTTCGGATTTGTCAGGGGTATTCTGATTTAAAAAAAGAAGAACATTTGACGAATATTTTAAGTCTCAAACGTTTGGAAAATAATGCAACAACAATTCATAGACTACAAAAAAGCCTATGATTCAGTACCACATTCATGGTTAATTAAAATTCTTAAAATTTATAAAATTAATATTAAATTAAATCACCTTCTTTATATGGATGACATAAAACTTAACAATAACTGAAAATCAATCAATATGTCGTGGTCATTACGAAAATTTAGAATATATAACTAAAGAAGGAGAAATCATTAAAAATTTAAATAAAGGAGAATTTTATAAATATTTAGGTATTAATCAATCAAATCAAATTAAATCTATTCTTTTGGTGTTATAAAATGGTCCAAAACTAATTTAAAGAATATAAATATTCAAACTAGAGTTCTCTTTACAAAATTTTGTAAACATCACCCCAAATCTGCTGTTGAAAGATTTAATTTACCACGCGAAAATGGTGGTAGGGGTTTTTCAAATCTAGAAATTCTACAACACAATCAAATTGCTTCACTAAAAAATTATTTTCTCAATAGAGCTCGTGATATGACACTATAGCAAATATAAAACAAAAGTCTTTACATGGGAGATATTTTAAAGAGCTGAGGGTTTTATATTTGCAATACAAGATCTTGCACCGTTTTGGCTCACAGCGAATATAAAAAACGTCATGATATATTCGCAAAAATTATACACATGAATTTAGCAGTTAAATTCAATTTATTAAAGGATACACAACCACATTACATTTATAAACCAGAAAGTTGTTTAGAAAATGACAATTACAAATTATATTTTGATCGCACAGTTTTAACTGACATTCACATTCAGCATAACAGACCAGACATTATTATTTTAAATAAACAACAAAAGCAAGCATATCTTTTAGATATAGCTGTTCCAAATTCACACAATATAACACAGACATATAATACAAAAATTAATAAATATATTATTATAATTTCAGCAACAGGAATAGTACCGCAATCTCTTTTAAAAATTTAAAAATTTTGGACTTAGAGAACACATAAAACACAAAAAAGTCAAAATGTGGAGGCGAGACGCCGGTAATTATGTTGATAAGCACTGCACTACTGCCGCCGGGTGGAGGTGGGATACGAAAAGAAGATGCTCTCACTGCTCTCACTCACAATAAGTTCGGAAAAACCGAATTTTATTATCGTATTTAATTGACGTCACAGTTACTTTGGCGAAACAGGAGCTCGCTTTTCGAAGGCATGATGAAAAAGACAGACGAATCAATTTGATATATAAAACCTAACAGGAACGGCTGGTCCATGAGGTCATTTGGGTAATGACCCCCTAAAAAATAAAGGTTTTACCCAACACCAGCCGCGACTGCAATGTACACAAGACTATGACTGCTACATATTATGTTATTTCAACCAAATCAGAAGTACAATAATTTTGAAAAGTAAGTGCAATGTATACTTCTAAATCTATCTAAATTTATTAATATGTAATTTTTTTCAAAACTATCGATCTTTCTTTGAAACATTTTCAATTCACAATTCACTGTTGGAAGCGCTGTACTTTTTAGTATAAATACGTATACGAAAAATTAAAATAATAGTTGAATTAACACATCGTTAAATGTTACGAGGAACATAGTTTTTTGGATTACACAGCAAAATCTTGGAATTTCAGTCCGATATTACTCCATTGAGTCTTTGGACTCACAAATAAATACCTCGAAAAGCCGACAAACATCTGTCTAGAACTTTTCTAGTAACCAGAGGGTATCGTAAACGACCCGTGTTTAGACCTCTTTCGTGAAAGTGACCGACCGCCGGCGCCGCTCGATTTCGTCATAAATCTCAGCCGTACCCCCCACGATAATTGACAAGTCTGTCATACAGCCCTACCATTTAAAACCTTTATTCTCTTCGTTTTAAAAATAGTTTCGCATGGTTTTTCTCTCTTCTCGTTTTACAATGGTCCAGTGACTAATAAATGAGTGTTGTGTTATGAGTTTGTTCGAGCTCAAAAAACGTGGTTCGAAATTGTTTAACGTTTAACGAATGGTAAGTTATTCTAGTTTTTATGTTGGTCTTAACGTGTTAGGGGCCAAGAATACAACATTGTCTGTCCATTATAACATAGAACTGATATGTTGAATTCAGATCTCTAATTATTTAAAAACCAAAAAAATAAAGCAGCAGTCAAAGTGGCATGTACGCGTAACCTAATATATATTTTTTTTACATTAAAAGATCGCCGTCTTCCTCGTCGCACTTACGACATTTGCAT
>NW_027184214.1:0-19257 GCF_963966145.1 Tenebrio molitor | reverse complement strand
ATAGCATCAGCTGGCAGGTAGGTGATGACAGGATGCAATAAAATTTTACGAACGACCGCAACCCAACCCGAATCGAGAGGACCGACCGATTATTGACATTTTTATTTTATTCATTTCCGGTTGAAGGGCGATATATTTTTTTTTTTGCCTGTAAAGTTTGAGGTTCTGAAAAGAACCGATTTTTTTGTTATAAAATTCGTGTTTCGTGTTGTTCTTCCGAAACACGATGTGGAAAAATTTAAGCGCGTTCACCCCGAATACGTCTGGCAAGTTGGATGTCCTTTGGCATGATGGTTACACGTTTGGCGTGGATGGCGCACAAATTCGTGTCCTCGAACAGACCGACCAAGTAAGCTTCGCTCGCTTCCTGGAGGGCCATCACGGCGGAGCTTTGGAAGCGCAAATCGGTTTTGAAATCCTGAGCGATCTCCCTCACCAAACGTTGAAAGGGAAGCTTGCGGATGAGCAACTCGGTACTTTTCTGGTAACGACGGATCTCACGCAGAGCCACGGTACCAGGTCTGTAACGGTGGGGCTTCTTGACGCCGCCAGTGGCGGGAGCGCTTTTCCTGGCCGCTTTGGTAGCCAGTTGTTTCCTGGGGGCTTTTCCTCCGGTGGACTTGCGTGCGGTCTGCTTGGTCCTGGCCATTTCGAATGAAACGAATGAAAAACAAAACTGACAATTATTAAAATCGACTCTGACGATCGTTAGACGTGCACGCGTCGAAAGGTAAACGGGTACTAAAAATTCCGCCATATTAAATTGTACTTTTATACGTGAACAAAGTCAACGGCTGACTTCGTCGATTGGTCGATGGTGAACCGTTGAATCTATATAAGGCTCCGTTAGTTGAAATTTTGCGGTAGTTGACTTCCTAGGGACGAGGTGTGCAGGTATTTTGTGTCAGTTGAAATAATCTGAAAAGATGACCGGTCGCGGTAAAGGAGGCAAAGGATTGGGAAAAGGAGGAGCGAAGCGTCATCGCAAAGTCCTGCGTGACAACATCCAGGGCATCACGAAACCCGCTATCAGAAGATTGGCTCGTCGTGGCGGCGTGAAACGTATTTCCGGTTTGATCTACGAAGAAACTCGCGGAGTCCTGAAAGTGTTCTTGGAAAATGTCATCCGAGATGCCGTCACCTACACGGAACACGCCAAACGTAAAACCGTGACAGCGATGGACGTCGTCTACGCTTTGAAACGTCAAGGACGCACCCTCTACGGTTTCGGAGGTTAATTTCCTGGCGCTCTTCACCGTTCGAGAAAACCAGAATAAAATACGAAATACAAAATCGGTTCTTTTCAGAACCACAAAATAAAAATAAGAGGAAAAAAAAGAAACATGATGTTCTTTCGAGAAACAACGGACAATTATTACTAACTGACTACCTGATAAATGTACCAAGATCGTAAACACCCCTTGCTTTCCTTTTGGCATTGCAGTCGTAAATGATAATAATACAAAAAGAAAAGATGCATCGGTCATTTTACGAAAAAAAAAAGCTATAGTGGCCCTGAGAAGGGCCGATATTTTGAGTTTTCGCCACGGAGATGGATCGATCGTTCGTTTAAGGTTTCTTCTCGGTTTTTTTGGGTAAAAGTACGGCCTGAATGTTGGGTAAGACACCGCCTTGGGCGATCGTAACTCCGGACAGGAGTTTGTTCAATTCCTCGTCGTTTCTGATGGCCAGCTGCAGATGACGCGGTATAATACGTGTCTTCTTGTTGTCACGGGCAGCGTTTCCTGCCAATTCTAGAACTTCGGCGGCTAAGTACTCCATGACGGCGGCCAAATAGACGGGAGCTCCTGCACCGACGCGTTCCGCGTAATTTCCTTTTCTGAGAAGACGATGTATCCTACCCACCGGAAACTGGAGACCGGCACGGCTCGAACGGGATTTCGCTTTTCCCTTCACTTTACCTCCTTTACCGCGACCTGACATTTTAAGTTCGTTCGTTAGACACCACGAGAAGTAATAAAACTGACGGACGGGACTCGTCGATTGTAAAAGCTGGTAGCTGTGCTTCGAATTTATAGCCTCCGTGATAGGAGAATAGGACGTGACGATTGGTGGGAGCCCGTTTTCAGGTGGGGTTCTGGTGAACACACTACCTATCAGAAAGGTGGTGGTGCAAAGTTAACGCACGCACACGAGTCAGAGCAGTTCGCGAGTTTGTTGAATCGAATTGAATTGAAAAATGCCGCCGAAGACAAGTGGTAAGGCAGCCAAGAAGGCCGGGAAAGCTCAGAAGAACATTTCCAAGAGCGACAAAAAAAAGAAGCGCAGGAGGAAGGAGAGCTATGCCATCTACATCTACAAGGTGTTGAAACAAGTCCATCCCGACACCGGTATCTCTAGTAAGGCTATGAGCATAATGAACAGTTTCGTGAACGACATCTTCGAACGTATCGCCGCTGAAGCTTCCCGTCTGGCACACTACAACAAACGTTCGACGATCACCAGCAGAGAAATTCAAACTGCCGTGCGTCTGTTGTTGCCCGGTGAGTTGGCCAAGCACGCCGTCTCCGAAGGTACCAAAGCCGTCACCAAGTACACCAGTTCGAAATAGATGTTTTTCGTTTTCGACACATTTATAAACGGTTCTTTTCAGAACCACAAAAACTCTCGAACAAAAAAGAAAAAGACGTGAAACAGCGATTTTTAATTAACTTTTATTATGTCATTATTATTATTATTAGGTTTCATGCATTATCGGTATTTTGCACCCATGCCTATCCAACTTGTAGTTATGTGGTTATTGTATTCGAAATAATTTAGTTGATTGAGGTTATGTTATGAATAAATTTCTATTTTGCCAGAATACAACTCTTCGGAAGAAGAAATCAAATAAACAATCGTACATCTGCTGAACAACCTAGTTGATGGTTGATGGATTTGCATTACCCAGCATATAGCCTAAATGTTCATCTTTAGTGAAATTAAAATTACTTAGCTTTTTTAAGAAAGAAAAAATTAGAACGAATTCTCATCGAAAAAACCGCGATTCCTACAAATGATACAGATGGTTTTGTAGTCGCGTATGTTATTGAATACAATGAGCCGACATTTTTCCGACTCTTTGTTTCATCGAAAACGTTGTTGACATTAGCAAGGAACGTTAAGGATTCCCTGAAACAGACAATTTCACTGTTTTGGAATAGCAGTATGTGCAAATGAGAGGACAGAAGACTTTGAAAAAAGGAGTGAACAAAACTGTACTTTAGTACAGAATGTTATGTTTATTTTAATTTCAATTGTTCCTGTTTTAATGAGATTTTTTATGTTCCTAAATCATTTTCTATTTTTTTTTTCATTAGAGAAGAGTTATTGTCGAGTTATTATCTCTACCTAGCATAAAAATTAAAATACTTTGCAACATTACGTTATTATACATTGCATATCTGACATAAAATACTTGCAAAAATTACTTAGCTAATTAATATTACGCATGACAACTCACATTATTTACTTTGCAAAACATTATAGAATACATAACAGATAATTGTGACCCTGTGTATTGTTCATTGGAATTAAAATAAAAAAAACGTGATTTCGTCAATCGCCGTTATTTGCGACTTCAGGCAACTGTCGCTAAGAGCTATTTTTGTTTCTCCGTTCAATTTCCCGATAAAATCGTCGACTTAGTTATTAACTAAGTTCTTCAGTTAGGTGGTATCAACAATACCACAATAGCCATGTTGCCGGAGTTTTTTGATAAAAGACTTGCTAGTTGGAATACAGAAAATATTTACCAAACACCTATTCACGATAATAAACCGGGGCACTATTGTGGGTTTTCGGTTGGTTTTATATTATATTAGGTACTCACCCTTCGTAACGTGTCTCCACGAAAAAACGTCACTTTCACACTAACCACCTTTCGTTTTAACTCTCGCGACGATAACTGAAATGTTGACGCGCGCCGGACAGATTCACGGACATACAACCACCCACCCACCCCGCGCCCCGGTTTCCGTCTGGACTGGTTCTGTCGTCCGAGTGAGTGCCAAAAATTAGCGTTCGTCTATTAAATGATTGTCGGATGATGATTATTGACGGACACTTTTATCGCACCCGATCACACTTTAGTTACTACCTACGTTTAGTATCGACGACGCATCGTTTCGATTATTGAAATTCGAATTGAATTTTTTTTTTTTCTAGTTTTCGACGTAGATTCGCGTGACACAAATATTATGAGCCTTTTTGGATCGATTTCGTGTGCATCACGCCATTTCTACGGGCGAACGTGAATGTGTGATGTTGACGTGATGGAAGCAACGTTTAGGCAATCCGCATTACGTATTACTATCAATTATATTTTAAACGAATGAAAACTTCAATTCAGAAGTGTGATAATCCCGATCCATTCAAGTTTTGTTAATTTTAGATTAAAAATGCGTGAGTATTGTACTATTGCTAACGATGCCAAAACATCGCATATTCAATGTAAAAAGAACAAGAGCAACGGGCCATTAAGTTAATTTAAAAATAACTCGTACCGGATAAGTCGAATACGTATCCAGGGAAAATTTATTAATTTTAAAATTGACCGGCGGAAACAGGTTCTCGCCTCCCACCACTTTTGTGTAGCGGCCGCCAAATCAATTTTGTTTTTATATAATTGATTCAAAAAATTGAAATTCACGCATAGTTATCTGTGCCTGAAGTGGGTCATTTTCATTGCATTGTTAGTAAGATCGAAACCATAGAAACCATACAAAACGCATACGACTATTTCTGTTTTTCATTTCACGCACTGTTTTTTATTAGTTACCTAGCAACATGGTCACTGCATTGAAACTTCAGAGTTCCTTCAAAAATTTGAATTTTTAATTTCAATTTTTTGAATCAATGATTTAATATAAAAATAACTATTGTGGAAAACAGCAAAAAATAAAATAATACCACTAATTGGCGGCTGGTCAGGATAGACCTAACGTTCGAAATTTAGAAAAATATTTTTTTTATTTTAATACTGTTACTTTTCTAATGAAGTGCGAAATAAGTTGTGCCCCATAGCTATCTTTTTTATTTTTCACTACGACAATTACAAAGTGTTGATATTCACAACTTTTCGTGAGCACTTCGATAGAAATGAACAAGAACGCAGGAAAATTCCACACCGAATATTAATATTCTGTCTTGGCCCATGTTTACTTTTATCTACCGCAAAACAAAATGTTCGGATTTGTCAGGGGTATTCTGATTTAAAAAAAGAAGAACATTTGACGAATATTTTAAGTCTCAAACGTTTGGAAAATAATGCAACAACAATTCATAGACTACAAAAAAGCCTATGATTCAGTACCACATTCATGGTTAATTAAAATTCTTAAAATTTATAAAATTAATATTAAATTAAATCACCTTCTTTATATGGATGACATAAAACTTAACAATAACTGAAAATCAATCAATATGTCGTGGTCATTACGAAAATTTAGAATATATAACTAAAGAAGGAGAAATCATTAAAAATTTAAATAAAGGAGAATTTTATAAATATTTAGGTATTAATCAATCAAATCAAATTAAATCTATTCTTTTGGTGTTATAAAATGGTCCAAAACTAATTTAAAGAATATAAATATTCAAACTAGAGTTCTCTTTACAAAATTTTGTAAACATCACCCCAAATCTGCTGTTGAAAGATTTAATTTACCACGCGAAAATGGTGGTAGGGGTTTTTCAAATCTAGAAATTCTACAACACAATCAAATTGCTTCACTAAAAAATTATTTTCTCAATAGAGCTCGTGATATGACACTATAGCAAATATAAAACAAAAGTCTTTACATGGGAGATATTTTAAAGAGCTGAGGGTTTTATATTTGCAATACAAGATCTTGCACCGTTTTGGCTCACAGCGAATATAAAAAACGTCATGATATATTCGCAAAAATTATACACATGAATTTAGCAGTTAAATTCAATTTATTAAAGGATACACAACCACATTACATTTATAAACCAGAAAGTTGTTTAGAAAATGACAATTACAAATTATATTTTGATCGCACAGTTTTAACTGACATTCACATTCAGCATAACAGACCAGACATTATTATTTTAAATAAACAACAAAAGCAAGCATATCTTTTAGATATAGCTGTTCCAAATTCACACAATATAACACAGACATATAATACAAAAATTAATAAATATATTATTATAATTTCAGCAACAGGAATAGTACCGCAATCTCTTTTTAAAAATTTAAAAATTTTGGACTTAGAGAACACATAAAACACAAAAAAGTCAAAATGTGGAGGCGAGACGCCGGTAATTATGTTGATAAGCACTGCACTACTGCCGCCGGGTGGAGGTGGGATACGAAAAGAAGATGCTCTCACTGCTCTCACTCACAATAAGTTCGGAAAAACCGAATTTTATTATCGTATTTAATTGACGTCACAGTTACTTTGGCGAAACAGGAGCTCGCTTTTCGAAGGCATGATGAAAAAGACAGACGAATCAATTTGATATATAAAACCTAACAGGAACGGCTGGTCCATGAGGTCATTTGGGTAATGACCCCCTAAAAAATAAAGGTTTTACCCAACACCAGCCGCGACTGCAATGTACACAAGACTATGACTGCTACATATTATGTTATTTCAACCAAATCAGAAGTACAATAATTTTGAAAAGTAAGTGCAATGTATACTTCTAAATCTATCTAAATTTATTAATATGTAATTTTTTTCAAAACTATCGATCTTTCTTTGAAACATTTTCAATTCACAATTCACTGTTGGAAGCGCTGTACTTTTTAGTATAAATACGTATACGAAAAATTAAAATAATAGTTGAATTAACACATCGTTAAATGTTACGAGGAACATAGTTTTTTGGATTACACAGCAAAATCTTGGAATTTCAGTCCGATATTACTCCATTGAGTCTTTGGACTCACAAATAAATACCTCGAAAAGCCGACAAACATCTGTCTAGAACTTTTCTAGTAACCAGAGGGTATCGTAAACGACCCGTGTTTAGACCTCTTTCGTGAAAGTGACCGACCGCCGGCGCCGCTCGATTTCGTCATAAATCTCAGCCGTACCCCCCACGATAATTGACAAGTCTGTCATACAGCCCTACCATTTAAAACCTTTATTCTCTTCGTTTTAAAAATAGTTTCGCATGGTTTTTCTCTCTTCTCGTTTTACAATGGTCCAGTGACTAATAAATGAGTGTTGTGTTATGAGTTTGTTCGAGCTCAAAAAAACGTGGTTCGAAATTGTTTAACGTTTAACGAATGGTAAGTTATTCTAGTTTTTATGTTGGTCTTAACGTGTTAGGGGCCAAGAATACAACATTGTCTGTCCATTATAACATAGAACTGATATGTTGAATTCAGATCTCTAATTATTTAAAAACCAAAAAAATAAAGCAGCAGTCAAAGTGGCATGTACGCGTAACCTAATATATATTTTTTTTACATTAAAAGATCGCCGTCTTCCTCGTCGCACTTACGACATTTGCATATGTTATCTTTGTTAAACTCACGGAAGGAATATAATGAACCGGTCACCCGTCCAAGTGCTGACCGCTGCCCGCGTGGCTTACCTTCGGTGATCGAACGACAACCTTTACCGTTTGACGAGTTTTTATTCTGCAATTGTTTACAATTAATCGACAAAAAAAATTGTTTTCTTAATTATCTAGTACTTAAAGCTATGAATCTACATTATACGGGTCTGTGCATGTTTCCGAATACCTGCACGAAAAACAAATCGGTTCGGTGGTTGCTATGGATTTCAAAAAAAAACAAAAAGTGTTGGGGGGCAACGGCACGCGGTGTTCCCAAGCGGTCACCCATCCAAGTACTGACCGCGCCCGACGTTGCTTAACTTCGGTGATCGGACGAGAACCGGTGCTTTTCAACGTGGTATGGCCGTTGCCGTGGTGTTTAGGTGTGATCGTTGGTGTAAAATATATTGCTTTTAACATTCCGATGCACGAATATGAACATCAAAACGCGATGCGTTTCGTTTCCGTATGCACTTACCCTCTGACGACCGACGTCGGACCGAACTAACGGGAAATCCCACAACAACCACCACGTCACGCTCTAACGACAAGAGAGACTACTAGACGGACTGGCGATCTCCCGCGTCGCACATTTTTCGACCGCCGGCGGCGGTGGAAAATCCAGAATTTCACCCCACCTACCGCGCTGCTTGCTCCGACGACGACGAGATTCCCACATTTGGATCGACCGAAATATGTAAGTAATATCAGGAAGTTCCGATTTTCGAGAGGAGACCTGTGTTTCTATTTACCTATCTATAATAATTATCGTTATAATCATCATATCATTATTATTATTATTAACATTATTATTTATTACCATTATTATTATTATTATTATTATTTATCGTCCCTCGGATTCGGCGATCTTCGAAAATCCAAGTTGGACCGTTAGACATTCGAACGCGGTGTGCGTGGCTGACGAGTTGTTATTTTTGGCGTTTTTTCTTCGATCTTCACCCCGACTTCGGACGACGCAGGTCGGACACGAAATTACGAAGAGAGAAAGACGGAAGAAAGGAAAAAACCTGAAGATCCGTCGAAGAAAATATCGGAAAACTCGTAGGTGCGGCATCGGTCGGACGATGAAGACCGTCTCCTTTCGGATGATCCTCTCGACGGACTTTCGGCCGTCCCGAAGGGTCCGGACGGCAACGGGACCCGTCGTCGACTCGTCCCGTTTCAACTTCCGCCGAAAACGATCGACCTGAACGTCGGAGAGGCGGTTCGCGGCATCCTGTTGTCGGAATTGCCTCGGTTCGAACACCAGGTCCTTTCTGTGCTTCGACCGTTTCGGAAGCGTTTGGCGACGCGAAGATGTCGTAAAATCGAGAAGGTGGCGCGGTATTCCGGGAAGAGATGGACCAATATTTCGGCGAACGAAATATGGATTCCCGGAATCGACGCGTCTACCCCGCACCGCCGACGTAAACCGTCGGTCCCGAATCGAAACCGTGACGACCCGGATTTAGGGCTGGTGGTTGGAGGGGCGTGTACCTGATTCGAAACCCACCGACGTTCCGAGACGAACTTCGCTATCTCCAGGGAAACTTCGGAAACCGAGTTCGGCCAGCTTGATCACACGGTGGCGATGGTGATCGAGGAAAGAGGACGATGCCATCACGCGGGCAACGATTCCGAGGCCTGCAATTTCTTCGACGGCGGACGCGGTGCGCGTTCAGTCTTCCGTCCGCAGTGGCGACTATTTTATAAAGACTTAGAAAATTTTTTTGTTCAATTCTCGTTCACGAGGTGCTCGAAGTGTACGTGTGTGAGCAAGTGTTTTTTCAATAATTATTATTAACTTTTAACGTTTTAACGTGAAAGATGGCCGACGTCGAAAATCAAACAGCATCATCGGTCACCACCGGTTCCGCTGCCACCCCTCAATCCCACGCGAAGAAAGAGAAAAAAGCGAAAAATCCCAGGGCGAAACCGTCCCATCCTCCGACATCCGAGATGGTAAACAACGCCATCAAGGGACTCAAGGAACGCGGAGGATCGTCTCTTCAGGCCATCAAGAAGTTCGTCGCCGCAAATTACAAAGTCGACGCCGAAAAGGTCGCCCCTTTCATCAAGAAATATCTGAAAGGCGCCGTGGCGTCGGGATCTCTGGTTCAGACGAAAGGTAAGGGCGCGTCGGGTTCGTTCAAGCTCGCCTCGTCCACCTCCGGTGGTGCCAAAGTCGCCTCCGCCTCCGACAAGAGGAAACCCGCTTCGTCCGCCGCATCCAAGACGAAAAAATCATCCGCCAAACGTACCGCCGTCGCGACGACTTCCGACAAGGCTTCCTCGAAGACAGCCAAAAAACAAGCCTCCCCCAAAGCGAAGAAGACTGCTGCCGAAAAGAAGAGCGCCGTCGCTGCCTCCGCCGCCGCAGCGAAAGCCAAGAAATCGGCCGCCTCCTCGGCAGAAAAGAAAACTAGAGCCGCCCCGAAACCCCGATCGCCTTCCAAAGCGAAGAAATCTAACAAGGCTGGTCCGACTAAAAAACCCAAAGCACCCAAACCCAAGACAGCCAAAGCCATTCCTGTCAAGGTGAAAAAGGCCGCTTCGCCGAAGAGGAAAAAGTGAGAAACGTGGATGGATACTCGACTCATGTTCGTTCGGCTGTGCCTCGTTCCGACGTCATCATCGTACTACCGGCAACGGGGCACGCACAAATGGCCCTTTTCAGGGCCACACGATAATCTACGACGAAAAAAAGAAATAAAACTATCCTTACGGCGAAACCAAATAAAATAGATAGCATCAGCTGGCAGGTAGGTGATGACAGGATGCAATAAAATTTTACGAACGACCGCAACCCAACCCGAATCGAGAGGACCGACCGATTATTGACATTTTTATTTTATTCATTTCCGGTTGAAGGGCGATATATTTTTTTTTTTGCCTGTAAAGTTTGAGGTTCTGAAAAGAACCGATTTTTTTGTTATAAAATTCGTGTTTCGTGTTGTTCTTCCGAAACACGATGTGGAAAAATTTAAGCGCGTTCACCCCGAATACGTCTGGCAAGTTGGATGTCCTTTGGCATGATGGTTACACGTTTGGCGTGGATGGCGCACAAATTCGTGTCCTCGAACAGACCGACCAAGTAAGCTTCGCTCGCTTCCTGGAGGGCCATCACGGCGGAGCTTTGGAAGCGCAAATCGGTTTTGAAATCCTGAGCGATCTCCCTCACCAAACGTTGAAAGGGAAGCTTGCGGATGAGCAACTCGGTACTTTTCTGGTAACGACGGATCTCACGCAGAGCCACGGTACCAGGTCTGTAACGGTGGGGCTTCTTGACGCCGCCAGTGGCGGGAGCGCTTTTCCTGGCCGCTTTGGTAGCCAGTTGTTTCCTGGGGGCTTTTCCTCCGGTGGACTTGCGTGCGGTCTGCTTGGTCCTGGCCATTTCGAATGAAACGAATGAAAAACAAAACTGACAATTATTAAAATCGACTCTGACGATCGTTAGACGTGCACGCGTCGAAAGGTAAACGGGTACTAAAAATTCCGCCATATTAAATTGTACTTTTATACGTGAACAAAGTCAACGGCTGACTTCGTCGATTGGTCGATGGTGAACCGTTGAATCTATATAAGGCTCCGTTAGTTGAAATTTTGCGGTAGTTGACTTCCTAGGGACGAGGTGTGCAGGTATTTTGTGTCAGTTGAAATAATCTGAAAAGATGACCGGTCGCGGTAAAGGAGGCAAAGGATTGGGAAAAGGAGGAGCGAAGCGTCATCGCAAAGTCCTGCGTGACAACATCCAGGGCATCACGAAACCCGCTATCAGAAGATTGGCTCGTCGTGGCGGCGTGAAACGTATTTCCGGTTTGATCTACGAAGAAACTCGCGGAGTCCTGAAAGTGTTCTTGGAAAATGTCATCCGAGATGCCGTCACCTACACGGAACACGCCAAACGTAAAACCGTGACAGCGATGGACGTCGTCTACGCTTTGAAACGTCAAGGACGCACCCTCTACGGTTTCGGAGGTTAATTTCCTGGCGCTCTTCACCGTTCGAGAAAACCAGAATAAAATACGAAATACAAAATCGGTTCTTTTCAGAACCACAAAATAAAAATAAGAGGAAAAAAAAGAAACATGATGTTCTTTCGAGAAACAACGGACAATTATTACTAACTGACTACCTGATAAATGTACCAAGATCGTAAACACCCCTTGCTTTCCTTTTGGCATTGCAGTCGTAAATGATAATAATACAAAAAGAAAAGATGCATCGGTCATTTTACGAAAAAAAAAAGCTATAGTGGCCCTGAGAAGGGCCGATATTTTGAGTTTTCGCCACGGAGATGGATCGATCGTTCGTTTAAGGTTTCTTCTCGGTTTTTTTGGGTAAAAGTACGGCCTGAATGTTGGGTAAGACACCGCCTTGGGCGATCGTAACTCCGGACAGGAGTTTGTTCAATTCCTCGTCGTTTCTGATGGCCAGCTGCAGATGACGCGGTATAATACGTGTCTTCTTGTTGTCACGGGCAGCGTTTCCTGCCAATTCTAGAACTTCGGCGGCTAAGTACTCCATGACGGCGGCCAAATAGACGGGAGCTCCTGCACCGACGCGTTCCGCGTAATTTCCTTTTCTGAGAAGACGATGTATCCTACCCACCGGAAACTGGAGACCGGCACGGCTCGAACGGGATTTCGCTTTTCCCTTCACTTTACCTCCTTTACCGCGACCTGACATTTTAAGTTCGTTCGTTAGACACCACGAGAAGTAATAAAACTGACGGACGGGACTCGTCGATTGTAAAAGCTGGTAGCTGTGCTTCGAATTTATAGCCTCCGTGATAGGAGAATAGGACGTGACGATTGGTGGGAGCCCGTTTTCAGGTGGGGTTCTGGTGAACACACTACCTATCAGAAAGGTGGTGGTGCAAAGTTAACGCACGCACACGAGTCAGAGCAGTTCGCGAGTTTGTTGAATCGAATTGAATTGAAAAATGCCGCCGAAGACAAGTGGTAAGGCAGCCAAGAAGGCCGGGAAAGCTCAGAAGAACATTTCCAAGAGCGACAAAAAAAAGAAGCGCAGGAGGAAGGAGAGCTATGCCATCTACATCTACAAGGTGTTGAAACAAGTCCATCCCGACACCGGTATCTCTAGTAAGGCTATGAGCATAATGAACAGTTTCGTGAACGACATCTTCGAACGTATCGCCGCTGAAGCTTCCCGTCTGGCACACTACAACAAACGTTCGACGATCACCAGCAGAGAAATTCAAACTGCCGTGCGTCTGTTGTTGCCCGGTGAGTTGGCCAAGCACGCCGTCTCCGAAGGTACCAAAGCCGTCACCAAGTACACCAGTTCGAAATAGATGTTTTTCGTTTTCGACACATTTATAAACGGTTCTTTTCAGAACCACAAAAACTCTCGAACAAAAAAGAAAAAGACGTGAAACAGCGATTTTTAATTAACTTTTATTATGTCATTATTATTATTATTAGGTTTCATGCATTATCGGTATTTTGCACCCATGCCTATCCAACTTGTAGTTATGTGGTTATTGTATTCGAAATAATTTAGTTGATTGAGGTTATGTTATGAATAAATTTCTATTTTGCCAGAATACAACTCTTCGGAAGAAGAAATCAAATAAACAATCGTACATCTGCTGAACAACCTAGTTGATGGTTGATGGATTTGCATTACCCAGCATATAGCCTAAATGTTCATCTTTAGTGAAATTAAAATTACTTAGCTTTTTTAAGAAAGAAAAAATTAGAACGAATTCTCATCGAAAAAACCGCGATTCCTACAAATGATACAGATGGTTTTGTAGTCGCGTATGTTATTGAATACAATGAGCCGACATTTTTCCGACTCTTTGTTTCATCGAAAACGTTGTTGACATTAGCAAGGAACGTTAAGGATTCCCTGAAACAGACAATTTCACTGTTTTGGAATAGCAGTATGTGCAAATGAGAGGACAGAAGACTTTGAAAAAAGGAGTGAACAAAACTGTACTTTAGTACAGAATGTTATGTTTATTTTAATTTCAATTGTTCCTGTTTTAATGAGATTTTTTATGTTCCTAAATCATTTTCTATTTTTTTTTTCATTAGAGAAGAGTTATTGTCGAGTTATTATCTCTACCTAGCATAAAAATTAAAATACTTTGCAACATTACGTTATTATACATTGCATATCTGACATAAAATACTTGCAAAAATTACTTAGCTAATTAATATTACGCATGACAACTCACATTATTTACTTTGCAAAACATTATAGAATACATAACAGATAATTGTGACCCTGTGTATTGTTCATTGGAATTAAAATAAAAAAAACGTGATTTCGTCAATCGCCGTTATTTGCGACTTCAGGCAACTGTCGCTAAGAGCTATTTTTGTTTCTCCGTTCAATTTCCCGATAAAATCGTTGACTTAGTTATTAACTAAGTTCTTCAGTTAGGTGGTATCAACAATACCACAATAGCCATGTTGCCGGAGTTTTTTGATAAAAGACTTGCTAGTTGGAATACAGAAAATATTTACCAAACACCTATTCACGATAATAAACCGGGGCACTATTGTGGGTTTTCGGTTGGTTTTATATTATATTAGGTACTCACCCTTCGTAACGTGTCTCCACGAAAAAACGTCACTTTCACACTAACCACCTTTCGTTTTAACTCTCGCGACGATAACTGAAATGTTGACGCGCGCCGGACAGATTCACGGACATACAACCACCCACCCACCCCGCGCCCCGGTTTCCGTCTGGACTGGTTCTGTCGTCCGAGTGAGTGCCAAAAATTAGCGTTCGTCTATTAAATGATTGTCGGATGATGATTATTGACGGACACTTTTATCGCACCCGATCACACTTTAGTTACTACCTACGTTTAGTATCGACGACGCATCGTTTCGATTATTGAAATTCGAATTGAATTTTTTTTTTTTCTAGTTTTCGACGTAGATTCGCGTGACACAAATATTATGAGCCTTTTTGGATCGATTTCGTGTGCATCACGCCATTTCTACGGGCGAACGTGAATGTGTGATGTTGACGTGATGGAAGCAACGTTTAGGCAATCCGCATTACGTATTACTATCAATTATATTTTAAACGAATGAAAACTTCAATTCAGAAGTGTGATAATCCCGATCCATTCAAGTTTTGTTAATTTTAGATTAAAAATGCGTGAGTATTGTACTATTGCTAACGATGCCAAAACATCGCATATTCAATGTAAAAAGAACAAGAGCAACGGGCCATTAAGTTAATTTAAAAATAACTCGTACCGGATAAGTCGAATACGTATCCAGGGAAAATTTATTAATTTTAAAATTGACCGGCGGAAACAGGTTCTCGCCTCCCACCACTTTTGTGTAGCGGCCGCCAAATCAATTTTGTTTTTATATAATTGATTCAAAAAATTGAAATTCACGCATAGTTATCTGTGCCTGAAGTGGGTCATTTTCATTGCATTGTTAGTAAGATCGAAACCATAGAAACCATACAAAACGCATACGACTATTTCTGTTTTTCATTTCACGCACTGTTTTTTATTAGTTACCTAGCAACATGGTCACTGCATTGAAACTTCAGAGTTCCTTCAAAAATTTGAATTTTTAATTTCAATTTTTTGAATCAATGATTTAATATAAAAATAACTATTGTGGAAAACAGCAAAAAATAAAATAATACCACTAATTGGCGGCTGGTCAGGATAGACCTAACGTTCGAAATTTAGAAAAATATTTTTTTTATTTTAATACTGTTACTTTTCTAATGAAGTGCGAAATAAGTTGTGCCCCATAGCTATCTTTTTTATTTTTCACTACGACAATTACAAAGTGTTGATATTCACAACTTTTCGTGAGCACTTCGATAGAAATGAACAAGAACGCAGGAAAATTCCACACCGAATATTAATATTCTGTCTTGGCCCATGTTTACTTTTATCTACCGCAAAACAAAATGTTCGGATTTGTCAGGGGTATTCTGATTTAAAAAAAGAAGAACATTTGACGAATATTTTAAGTCTCAAACGTTTGGAAAATAATGCAACAACAATTCATAGACTACAAAAAAGCCTATGATTCAGTACCACATTCATGGTTAATTAAAATTCTTAAAATTTATAAAATTAATATTAAATTAAATCACCTTCTTTATATGGATGACATAAAACTTAACAATAACTGAAAATCAATCAATATGTCGTGGTCATTACGAAAATTTAGAATATATAACTAAAGAAGGAGAAATCATTAAAAATTTAAATAAAGGAGAATTTTATAAATATTTAGGTATTAATCAATCAAATCAAATTAAATCTATTCTTTTGGTGTTATAAAATGGTCCAAAACTAATTTAAAGAATATAAATATTCAAACTAGAGTTCTCTTTACAAAATTTTGTAAACATCACCCCAAATCTGCTGTTGAAAGATTTAATTTACCACGCGAAAATGGTGGTAGGGGTTTTTCAAATCTAGAAATTCTACAACACAATCAAATTGCTTCACTAAAAAATTATTTTCTCAATAGAGCTCGTGATATGACACTATAGCAAATATAAAACAAAAGTCTTTACATGGGAGATATTTTAAAGAGCTGAGGGTTTTATATTTGCAATACAAGATCTTGCACCGTTTTGGCTCACAGCGAATATAAAAAACGTCATGATATATTCGCAAAAATTATACACATGAATTTAGCAGTTAAATTCAATTTATTAAAGGATACACAACCACATTACATTTATAAACCAGAAAGTTGTTTAGAAAATGACAATTACAAATTATATTTTGATCGCACAGTTTTAACTGACATTCACATTCAGCATAACAGACCAGACATTATTATTTTAAATAAACAACAAAAGCAAGCATATCTTTTAGATATAGCTGTTCCAAATTCACACAATATAACACAGACATATAATACAAAAATTAATAAATATATTATTATAATTTCAGCAACAGGAATAGTACCGCAATCTCTTTTTAAAAATTTAAAAATTTTGGACTTAGAGAACACATAAAACACAAAAAAGTCAAAATGTGGAGGCGAGACGCCGGTAATTATGTTGATAAGCACTGCACTACTGCCGCCGGGTGGAGGTGGGATACGAAAAGAAGATGCTCTCACTGCTCTCACTCACAATAAGTTCGGAAAAACCGAATTTTATTATCGTATTTAATTGACGTCACAGTTACTTTGGCGAAACAGGAGCTCGCTTTTCGAAGGCATGATGAAAAAGACAGACGAATCAATTTGATATATAAAACCTAACAGGAACGGCTGGTCCATGAGGTCATTTGGGTAATGACCCCCTAAAAAATAAAGGTTTTACCCAACACCAGCCGCGACTGCAATGTACACAAGACTATGACTGCTACATATTATGTTATTTCAACCAAATCAGAAGTACAATAATTTTGAAAAGTAAGTGCAATGTATACTTCTAAATCTATCTAAATTTATTAATATGTAATTTTTTTCAAAACTATCGATCTTTCTTTGAAACATTTTCAATTCACAATTCACTGTTGGAAGCGCTGTACTTTTTAGTATAAATACGTATACGAAAAATTAAAATAATAGTTGAATTAACACATCGTTAAATGTTACGAGGAACATAGTTTTTTGGATTACACAGCAAAATCTTGGAATTTCAGTCCGATATTACTCCATTGAGTCTTTGGACTCACAAATAAATACCTCGAAAAGCCGACAAACATCTGTCTAGAACTTTTCTAGTAACCAGAGGGTATCGTAAACGACCCGTGTTTAGACCTCTTTCGTGAAAGTGACCGACCGCCGGCGCCGCTCGATTTCGTCATAAATCTCAGCCGTACCCCCCACGATAATTGACAAGTCTGTCATACAGCCCTACCATTTAAAACCTTTATTCTCTTCGTTTTAAAAATAGTTTCGCATGGTTTTTCTCTCTTCTCGTTTTACAATGGTCCAGTGACTAATAAATGAGTGTTGTGTTATGAGTTTGTTCGAGCTCAAAAAAACGTGGTTCGAAATTGTTTAACGTTTAACGAATGGTAAGTTATTCTAGTTTTTATGTTGGTCTTAACGTGTTAGGGGCCAAGAATACAACATTGTCTGTCCATTATAACATAGAACTGATATGTTGAATTCAGATCTCTAATTATTTAAAAACCAAAAAAATAAAGCAGCAGTCAAAGTGGCATGTACGCGTAACCTAATATATATTTTTTTTACATTAAAAGATCGCCGTCTTCCTCGTCGCACTTACGACATTTGCATATGTTATCTTTGTTAAACTCACGGAAGGAATATAATGAACCGGTCACCCGTCCAAGTGCTGACCGCTGCCCGCGTGGCTTACCTTCGGTGATCGAACGACAACCTTTACCGTTTGACGAGTTTTTATTCTGCAATTGTTTACAATTAATCGACAAAAAAAATTGTTTTCTTAATTATCTAGTACTTAAAGCTATGAATCTACATTATACGGGTCTGTGCATGTTTCCGAATACCTGCACGAAAAACAAATCGGTTCGGTGGTTGCTATGGATTTCAAAAAAAAACAAAAAGTGTTGGGGGGCAACGGCACGCGGTGTTCCCAAGCGGTCACCCATCCAAGTACTGACCGCGCCCGACGTTGCTTAACTTCGGTGATCGGACGAGAACCGGTGCTTTTCAACGTGGTATGGCCGTTGCCGTGGTGTTTAGGTGTGATCGTTGGTGTAAAATATATTGCTTTTAACATTCCGATGCACGAATATGAACATCAAAACGCGATGCGTTTCGTTTCCGTATGCACTTACCCTCTGACGACCGACGTCGGACCGAACTAACGGGAAATCCCACAACAACCACCACGTCACGCTCTAACGACAAGAGAGACTACTAGACGGACTGGCGATCTCCCGCGTCGCACATTTTTCGACCGCCGGCGGCGGTGGAAAATCCAGAATTTCACCCCACCTACCGCGCTGCTTGCTCCGACGACGACGAGATTCCCACATTTGGATCGACCGAAATATGTAAGTAATATCAGGAAGTTCCGATTTTCGAGAGGAGACCTGTGTTTCTATTTACCTATCTATAATAATTATCGTTATAATCATCATATCATTATTATTATTATTAACATTATTATTTATTACCATTATTATTATTATTATTATTATTTATCGTCCCTCGGATTCGGCGATCTTCGAAAATCCAAGTTGGACCGTTAGACATTCGAACGCGGTGTGCGTGGCTGACGAGTTGTTATTTTTGGCGTTTTTTCTTCGATCTTCACCCCGACTTCGGACGACGCAGGTCGGACACGAAATTACGAAGAGAGAAAGACGGAAGAAAGGAAGAAAACCTGAAGATCCGTCGAAGAAAATATCGGAAAACTCGTAGGTGCGGCATCGGTCGGACGATGAAGACCGTCTCCTTTCGGATGATCCTCTCGACGGACTTTCGGCCGTCCCGAAGGGTCCGGACGGCAACGGGACCCGTCGTCGACTCGTCCCGTTTCAACTTCCGCCGAAAACGATCGACCTGAACGTCGGAGAGGCGGTTCGCGGCATCCTGTTGTCGGAATTGCCTCGGTTCGAACACCAGGTCCTTTCTGTGCTTCGACCGTTTCGGAAGCGTGTGGCGACGCGAAGATGTCGTAAAATCGAGAAGGTGGCGCGGTATTCCGGGAAGAGATGGACCAATATTTCGGCGAACGAAATATGGATTCCCGGAATCGACGCGTCTACCCCGCACCGCCGACGTAAAC
>NW_027184213.1:0-19397 GCF_963966145.1 Tenebrio molitor | reverse complement strand
AAAAGTCAAAATGTGGAGGCGAGACGCCGGTAATTATGTTGATAAGCACTGCACTACTGCCGCCGGGTGGAGGTGGGATACGAAAAGAAGATGCTCTCACTGCTCTCACTCACAATAAGTTCGGAAAAACCGAATTTTATTATCGTATTTAATTGACGTCACAGTTACTTTGGCGAAACAGGAGCTCGCTTTTCGAAGGCATGATGAAAAAGACAGACGAATCAATTTGATATATAAAACCTAACAGGAACGGCTGGTCCATGAGGTCATTTGGGTAATGACCCCCTAAAAAATAAAGGTTTTACCCAACACCAGCCGCGACTGCAATGTACACAAGACTATGACTGCTACATATTATGTTATTTCAACCAAATCAGAAGTACAATAATTTTGAAAAGTAAGTGCAATGTATACTTCTAAATCTATCTAAATTTATTAATATGTAATTTTTTTCAAAACTATCGATCTTTCTTTGAAACATTTTCAATTCACAATTCACTGTTGGAAGCGCTGTACTTTTTAGTATAAATACGTATACGAAAAATTAAAATAATAGTTGAATTAACACATCGTTAAATGTTACGAGGAACATAGTTTTTTGGATTACACAGCAAAATCTTGGAATTTCAGTCCGATATTACTCCATTGAGTCTTTGGACTCACAAATAAATACCTCGAAAAGCCGACAAACATCTGTCTAGAACTTTTCTAGTAACCAGAGGGTATCGTAAACGACCCGTGTTTAGACCTCTTTCGTGAAAGTGACCGACCGCCGGCGCCGCTCGATTTCGTCATAAATCTCAGCCGTACCCCCCACGATAATTGACAAGTCTGTCATACAGCCCTACCATTTAAAACCTTTATTCTCTTCGTTTTAAAAATAGTTTCGCATGGTTTTTCTCTCTTCTCGTTTTACAATGGTCCAGTGACTAATAAATGAGTGTTGTGTTATGAGTTTGTTCGAGCTCAAAAAAACGTGGTTCGAAATTGTTTAACGTTTAACGAATGGTAAGTTATTCTAGTTTTTATGTTGGTCTTAACGTGTTAGGGGCCAAGAATACAACATTGTCTGTCCATTATAACATAGAACTGATATGTTGAATTCAGATCTCTAATTATTTAAAAACCAAAAAAATAAAGCAGCAGTCAAAGTGGCATGTACGCGTAACCTAATATATATTTTTTTTACATTAAAAGATCGCCGTCTTCCTCGTCGCACTTACGACATTTGCATATGTTATCTTTGTTAAACTCACGGAAGGAATATAATGAACCGGTCACCCGTCCAAGTGCTGACCGCTGCCCGCGTGGCTTACCTTCGGTGATCGAACGACAACCTTTACCGTTTGACGAGTTTTTATTCTGCAATTGTTTACAATTAATCGACAAAAAAAATTGTTTTCTTAATTATCTAGTACTTAAAGCTATGAATCTACATTATACGGGTCTGTGCATGTTTCCGAATACCTGCACGAAAAACAAATCGGTTCGGTGGTTGCTATGGATTTCAAAAAAAAACAAAAAGTGTTGGGGGGCAACGGCACGCGGTGTTCCCAAGCGGTCACCCATCCAAGTACTGACCGCGCCCGACGTTGCTTAACTTCGGTGATCGGACGAGAACCGGTGCTTTTCAACGTGGTATGGCCGTTGCCGTGGTGTTTAGGTGTGATCGTTGGTGTAAAATATATTGCTTTTAACATTCCGATGCACGAATATGAACATCAAAACGCGATGCGTTTCGTTTCCGTATGCACTTACCCTCTGACGACCGACGTCGGACCGAACTAACGGGAAATCCCACAACAACCACCACGTCACGCTCTAACGACAAGAGAGACTACTAGACGGACTGGCGATCTCCCGCGTCGCACATTTTTCGACCGCCGGCGGCGGTGGAAAATCCAGAATTTCACCCCACCTACCGCGCTGCTTGCTCCGACGACGACGAGATTCCCACATTTGGATCGACCGAAATATGTAAGTAATATCAGGAAGTTCCGATTTTCGAGAGGAGACCTGTGTTTCTATTTACCTATCTATAATAATTATCGTTATAATCATCATATCATTATTATTATTATTAACATTATTATTTATTACCATTATTATTATTATTATTATTATTTATCGTCCCTCGGATTCGGCGATCTTCGAAAATCCAAGTTGGACCGTTAGACATTCGAACGCGGTGTGCGTGGCTGACGAGTTGTTATTTTTGGCGTTTTTTCTTCGATCTTCACCCCGACTTCGGACGACGCAGGTCGGACACGAAATTACGAAGAGAGAAAGACGGAAGAAAGGAAAGAAAACCTGAAGATCCGTCGAAGAAAATATCGGAAAACTCGTAGGTGCGGCATCGGTCGGACGATGAAGACCGTCTCCTTTCGGATGATCCTCTCGACGGACTTTCGGCCGTCCCGAAGGGTCCGGACGGCAACGGGACCCGTCGTCGACTCGTCCCGTTTCAACTTCCGCCGAAAACGATCGACCTGAACGTCGGAGAGGCGGTTCGCGGCATCCTGTTGTCGGAATTGCCTCGGTTCGAACACCAGGTCCTTTCTGTGCTTCGACCGTTTCGGAAGCGTTTGGCGACGCGAAGATGTCGTAAAATCGAGAAGGTGGCGCGGTATTCCGGGAAGAGATGGACCAATATTTCGGCGAACGAAATATGGATTCCCGGAATCGACGCGTCTACCCCGCACCGCCGACGTAAACCGTCGGTCCCGAATCGAAACCGTGACGACCCGGATTTAGGGCTGGTGGTTGGAGGGGCGTGTACCTGATTCGAAACCCACCGACGTTCCGAGACGAACTTCGCTATCTCCAGGGAAACTTCGGAAACCGAGTTCGGCCAGCTTGATCACACGGTGGCGATGGTGATCGAGGAAAGAGGACGATGCCATCACGCGGGCAACGATTCCGAGGCCTGCAATTTCTTCGACGGCGGACGCGGTGCGCGTTCAGTCTTCCGTCCGCAGTGGCGACTATTTTATAAAGACTTAGAAAATTTTTTTGTTCAATTCTCGTTCACGAGGTGCTCGAAGTGTACGTGTGTGAGCAAGTGTTTTTTCAATAATTATTATTAACTTTTAACGTTTTAACGTGAAAGATGGCCGACGTCGAAAATCAAACAGCATCATCGGTCACCACCGGTTCCGCTGCCACCCCTCAATCCCACGCGAAGAAAGAGAAAAAAGCGAAAAATCCCAGGGCGAAACCGTCCCATCCTCCGACATCCGAGATGGTAAACAACGCCATCAAGGGACTCAAGGAACGCGGAGGATCGTCTCTTCAGGCCATCAAGAAGTTCGTCGCCGCAAATTACAAAGTCGACGCCGAAAAGGTCGCCCCTTTCATCAAGAAATATCTGAAAGGCGCCGTGGCGTCGGGATCTCTGGTTCAGACGAAAGGTAAGGGCGCGTCGGGTTCGTTCAAGCTCGCCTCGTCCACCTCCGGTGGTGCCAAAGTCGCCTCCGCCTCCGACAAGAGGAAACCCGCTTCGTCCGCCGCATCCAAGACGAAAAAATCATCCGCCAAACGTACCGCCGTCGCGACGACTTCCGACAAGGCTTCCTCGAAGACAGCCAAAAAACAAGCCTCCCCCAAAGCGAAGAAGACTGCTGCCGAAAAGAAGAGCGCCGTCGCTGCCTCCGCCGCCGCAGCGAAAGCCAAGAAATCGGCCGCCTCCTCGGCAGAAAAGAAAACTAGAGCCGCCCCGAAACCCCGATCGCCTTCCAAAGCGAAGAAATCTAACAAGGCTGGTCCGACTAAAAAACCCAAAGCACCCAAACCCAAGACAGCCAAAGCCATTCCTGTCAAGGTGAAAAAGGCCGCTTCGCCGAAGAGGAAAAAGTGAGAAACGTGGATGGATACTCGACTCATGTTCGTTCGGCTGTGCCTCGTTCCGACGTCATCATCGTACTACCGGCAACGGGGCACGCACAAATGGCCCTTTTCAGGGCCACACGATAATCTACGACGAAAAAAAGAAATAAAACTATCCTTACGGCGAAACCAAATAAAATAGATAGCATCAGCTGGCAGGTAGGTGATGACAGGATGCAATAAAATTTTACGAACGACCGCAACCCAACCCGAATCGAGAGGACCGACCGATTATTGACATTTTTATTTTATTCATTTCCGGTTGAAGGGCGATATATTTTTTTTTTTGCCTGTAAAGTTTGAGGTTCTGAAAAGAACCGATTTTTTTGTTATAAAATTCGTGTTTCGTGTTGTTCTTCCGAAACACGATGTGGAAAAATTTAAGCGCGTTCACCCCGAATACGTCTGGCAAGTTGGATGTCCTTTGGCATGATGGTTACACGTTTGGCGTGGATGGCGCACAAATTCGTGTCCTCGAACAGACCGACCAAGTAAGCTTCGCTCGCTTCCTGGAGGGCCATCACGGCGGAGCTTTGGAAGCGCAAATCGGTTTTGAAATCCTGAGCGATCTCCCTCACCAAACGTTGAAAGGGAAGCTTGCGGATGAGCAACTCGGTACTTTTCTGGTAACGACGGATCTCACGCAGAGCCACGGTACCAGGTCTGTAACGGTGGGGCTTCTTGACGCCGCCAGTGGCGGGAGCGCTTTTCCTGGCCGCTTTGGTAGCCAGTTGTTTCCTGGGGGCTTTTCCTCCGGTGGACTTGCGTGCGGTCTGCTTGGTCCTGGCCATTTCGAATGAAACGAATGAAAAACAAAACTGACAATTATTAAAATCGACTCTGACGATCGTTAGACGTGCACGCGTCGAAAGGTAAACGGGTACTAAAAATTCCGCCATATTAAATTGTACTTTTATACGTGAACAAAGTCAACGGCTGACTTCGTCGATTGGTCGATGGTGAACCGTTGAATCTATATAAGGCTCCGTTAGTTGAAATTTTGCGGTAGTTGACTTCCTAGGGACGAGGTGTGCAGGTATTTTGTGTCAGTTGAAATAATCTGAAAAGATGACCGGTCGCGGTAAAGGAGGCAAAGGATTGGGAAAAGGAGGAGCGAAGCGTCATCGCAAAGTCCTGCGTGACAACATCCAGGGCATCACGAAACCCGCTATCAGAAGATTGGCTCGTCGTGGCGGCGTGAAACGTATTTCCGGTTTGATCTACGAAGAAACTCGCGGAGTCCTGAAAGTGTTCTTGGAAAATGTCATCCGAGATGCCGTCACCTACACGGAACACGCCAAACGTAAAACCGTGACAGCGATGGACGTCGTCTACGCTTTGAAACGTCAAGGACGCACCCTCTACGGTTTCGGAGGTTAATTTCCTGGCGCTCTTCACCGTTCGAGAAAACCAGAATAAAATACGAAATACAAAATCGGTTCTTTTCAGAACCACAAAATAAAAATAAGAGGAAAAAAAAGAAACATGATGTTCTTTCGAGAAACAACGGACAATTATTACTAACTGACTACCTGATAAATGTACCAAGATCGTAAACACCCCTTGCTTTCCTTTTGGCATTGCAGTCGTAAATGATAATAATACAAAAAGAAAAGATGCATCGGTCATTTTACGAAAAAAAAAAGCTATAGTGGCCCTGAGAAGGGCCGATATTTTGAGTTTTCGCCACGGAGATGGATCGATCGTTCGTTTAAGGTTTCTTCTCGGTTTTTTTGGGTAAAAGTACGGCCTGAATGTTGGGTAAGACACCGCCTTGGGCGATCGTAACTCCGGACAGGAGTTTGTTCAATTCCTCGTCGTTTCTGATGGCCAGCTGCAGATGACGCGGTATAATACGTGTCTTCTTGTTGTCACGGGCAGCGTTTCCTGCCAATTCTAGAACTTCGGCGGCTAAGTACTCCATGACGGCGGCCAAATAGACGGGAGCTCCTGCACCGACGCGTTCCGCGTAATTTCCTTTTCTGAGAAGACGATGTATCCTACCCACCGGAAACTGGAGACCGGCACGGCTCGAACGGGATTTCGCTTTTCCCTTCACTTTACCTCCTTTACCGCGACCTGACATTTTAAGTTCGTTCGTTAGA
Source organism: Tenebrio molitor (assembly GCF_963966145.1). Lineage (NCBI taxonomy): Eukaryota > Metazoa > Arthropoda > Insecta > Coleoptera > Tenebrionidae > Tenebrio > Tenebrio molitor. Next base: position 13,407 of record NW_027184213.1, on the reverse strand, counting down.
CACCACGAGAAGTAATAAAACTGACGGACGGGACTCGTCGATTGTAAAAGCTGGTAGCTGTGCTTCGAATTTATAGCCTCCGTGATAGGAGAATAGGACGTGACGATTGGTGGGAGCCCGTTTTCAGGTGGGGTTCTGGTGAACACACTACCTATCAGAAAGGTGGTGGTGCAAAGTTAACGCACGCACACGAGTCAGAGCAGTTCGCGAGTTTGTTGAATCGAATTGAATTGAAAAATGCCGCCGAAGACAAGTGGTAAGGCAGCCAAGAAGGCCGGGAAAGCTCAGAAGAACATTTCCAAGAGCGACAAAAAAAAGAAGCGCAGGAGGAAGGAGAGCTATGCCATCTACATCTACAAGGTGTTGAAACAAGTCCATCCCGACACCGGTATCTCTAGTAAGGCTATGAGCATAATGAACAGTTTCGTGAACGACATCTTCGAACGTATCGCCGCTGAAGCTTCCCGTCTGGCACACTACAACAAACGTTCGACGATCACCAGCAGAGAAATTCAAACTGCCGTGCGTCTGTTGTTGCCCGGTGAGTTGGCCAAGCACGCCGTCTCCGAAGGTACCAAAGCCGTCACCAAGTACACCAGTTCGAAATAGATGTTTTTCGTTTTCGACACATTTATAAACGGTTCTTTTCAGAACCACAAAAACTCTCGAACAAAAAAGAAAAAGACGTGAAACAGCGATTTTTAATTAACTTTTATTATGTCATTATTATTATTATTAGGTTTCATGCATTATCGGTATTTTGCACCCATGCCTATCCAACTTGTAGTTATGTGGTTATTGTATTCGAAATAATTTAGTTGATTGAGGTTATGTTATGAATAAATTTCTATTTTGCCAGAATACAACTCTTCGGAAGAAGAAATCAAATAAACAATCGTACATCTGCTGAACAACCTAGTTGATGGTTGATGGATTTGCATTACCCAGCATATAGCCTAAATGTTCATCTTTAGTGAAATTAAAATTACTTAGCTTTTTTAAGAAAGAAAAAATTAGAACGAATTCTCATCGAAAAAACCGCGATTCCTACAAATGATACAGATGGTTTTGTAGTCGCGTATGTTATTGAATACAATGAGCCGACATTTTTCCGACTCTTTGTTTCATCGAAAACGTTGTTGACATTAGCAAGGAACGTTAAGGATTCCCTGAAACAGACAATTTCACTGTTTTGGAATAGCAGTATGTGCAAATGAGAGGACAGAAGACTTTGAAAAAAGGAGTGAACAAAACTGTACTTTAGTACAGAATGTTATGTTTATTTTAATTTCAATTGTTCCTGTTTTAATGAGATTTTTTATGTTCCTAAATCATTTTCTATTTTTTTTTTCATTAGAGAAGAGTTATTGTCGAGTTATTATCTCTACCTAGCATAAAAATTAAAATACTTTGCAACATTACGTTATTATACATTGCATATCTGACATAAAATACTTGCAAAAATTACTTAGCTAATTAATATTACGCATGACAACTCACATTATTTACTTTGCAAAACATTATAGAATACATAACAGATAATTGTGACCCTGTGTATTGTTCATTGGAATTAAAATAAAAAAAACGTGATTTCGTCAATCGCCGTTATTTGCGACTTCAGGCAACTGTCGCTAAGAGCTATTTTTGTTTCTCCGTTCAATTTCCCGATAAAATCGTCGACTTAGTTATTAACTAAGTTCTTCAGTTAGGTGGTATCAACAATACCACAATAGCCATGTTGCCGGAGTTTTTTGATAAAAGACTTGCTAGTTGGAATACAGAAAATATTTACCAAACACCTATTCACGATAATAAACCGGGGCACTATTGTGGGTTTTCGGTTGGTTTTATATTATATTAGGTACTCACCCTTCGTAACGTGTCTCCACGAAAAAACGTCACTTTCACACTAACCACCTTTCGTTTTAACTCTCGCGACGATAACTGAAATGTTGACGCGCGCCGGACAGATTCACGGACATACAACCACCCACCCACCCCGCGCCCCGGTTTCCGTCTGGACTGGTTCTGTCGTCCGAGTGAGTGCCAAAAATTAGCGTTCGTCTATTAAATGATTGTCGGATGATGATTATTGACGGACACTTTTATCGCACCCGATCACACTTTAGTTACTACCTACGTTTAGTATCGACGACGCATCGTTTCGATTATTGAAATTCGAATTGAATTTTTTTTTTTTCTAGTTTTCGACGTAGATTCGCGTGACACAAATATTATGAGCCTTTTTGGATCGATTTCGTGTGCATCACGCCATTTCTACGGGCGAACGTGAATGTGTGATGTTGACGTGATGGAAGCAACGTTTAGGCAATCCGCATTACGTATTACTATCAATTATATTTTAAACGAATGAAAACTTCAATTCAGAAGTGTGATAATCCCGATCCATTCAAGTTTTGTTAATTTTAGATTAAAAATGCGTGAGTATTGTACTATTGCTAACGATGCCAAAACATCGCATATTCAATGTAAAAAGAACAAGAGCAACGGGCCATTAAGTTAATTTAAAAATAACTCGTACCGGATAAGTCGAATACGTATCCAGGGAAAATTTATTAATTTTAAAATTGACCGGCGGAAACAGGTTCTCGCCTCCCACCACTTTTGTGTAGCGGCCGCCAAATCAATTTTGTTTTTATATAATTGATTCAAAAAATTGAAATTCACGCATAGTTATCTGTGCCTGAAGTGGGTCATTTTCATTGCATTGTTAGTAAGATCGAAACCATAGAAACCATACAAAACGCATACGACTATTTCTGTTTTTCATTTCACGCACTGTTTTTTATTAGTTACCTAGCAACATGGTCACTGCATTGAAACTTCAGAGTTCCTTCAAAAATTTGAATTTTTAATTTCAATTTTTTGAATCAATGATTTAATATAAAAATAACTATTGTGGAAAACAGCAAAAAATAAAATAATACCACTAATTGGCGGCTGGTCAGGATAGACCTAACGTTCGAAATTTAGAAAAATATTTTTTTTATTTTAATACTGTTACTTTTCTAATGAAGTGCGAAATAAGTTGTGCCCCATAGCTATCTTTTTTATTTTTCACTACGACAATTACAAAGTGTTGATATTCACAACTTTTCGTGAGCACTTCGATAGAAATGAACAAGAACGCAGGAAAATTCCACACCGAATATTAATATTCTGTCTTGGCCCATGTTTACTTTTATCTACCGCAAAACAAAATGTTCGGATTTGTCAGGGGTATTCTGATTTAAAAAAAGAAGAACATTTGACGAATATTTTAAGTCTCAAACGTTTGGAAAATAATGCAACAACAATTCATAGACTACAAAAAAGCCTATGATTCAGTACCACATTCATGGTTAATTAAAATTCTTAAAATTTATAAAATTAATATTAAATTAAATCACCTTCTTTATATGGATGACATAAAACTTAACAATAACTGAAAATCAATCAATATGTCGTGGTCATTACGAAAATTTAGAATATATAACTAAAGAAGGAGAAATCATTAAAAATTTAAATAAAGGAGAATTTTATAAATATTTAGGTATTAATCAATCAAATCAAATTAAATCTATTCTTTTGGTGTTATAAAATGGTCCAAAACTAATTTAAAGAATATAAATATTCAAACTAGAGTTCTCTTTACAAAATTTTGTAAACATCACCCCAAATCTGCTGTTGAAAGATTTAATTTACCACGCGAAAATGGTGGTAGGGGTTTTTCAAATCTAGAAATTCTACAACACAATCAAATTGCTTCACTAAAAAATTATTTTCTCAATAGAGCTCGTGATATGACACTATAGCAAATATAAAACAAAAGTCTTTACATGGGAGATATTTTAAAGAGCTGAGGGTTTTATATTTGCAATACAAGATCTTGCACCGTTTTGGCTCACAGCGAATATAAAAAACGTCATGATATATTCGCAAAAATTATACACATGAATTTAGCAGTTAAATTCAATTTATTAAAGGATACACAACCACATTACATTTATAAACCAGAAAGTTGTTTAGAAAATGACAATTACAAATTATATTTTGATCGCACAGTTTTAACTGACATTCACATTCAGCATAACAGACCAGACATTATTATTTTAAATAAACAACAAAAGCAAGCATATCTTTTAGATATAGCTGTTCCAAATTCACACAATATAACACAGACATATAATACAAAAATTAATAAATATTATTATAATTTCAGCAACAGGAATAGTACCGCAATCTCTTTTTAAAAATTTAAAAATTTTGGACTTAGAGAACACATAAAACACAAAAAAGTCAAAATGTGGAGGCGAGACGCCGGTAATTATGTTGATAAGCACTGCACTACTGCCGCCGGGTGGAGGTGGGATACGAAAAGAAGATGCTCTCACTGCTCTCACTCACAATAAGTTCGGAAAAACCGAATTTTATTATCGTATTTAATTGACGTCACAGTTACTTTGGCGAAACAGGAGCTCGCTTTTCGAAGGCATGATGAAAAAGACAGACGAATCAATTTGATATATAAAACCTAACAGGAACGGCTGGTCCATGAGGTCATTTGGGTAATGACCCCCTAAAAAATAAAGGTTTTACCCAACACCAGCCGCGACTGCAATGTACACAAGACTATGACTGCTACATATTATGTTATTTCAACCAAATCAGAAGTACAATAATTTTGAAAAGTAAGTGCAATGTATACTTCTAAATCTATCTAAATTTATTAATATGTAATTTTTTTCAAAACTATCGATCTTTCTTTGAAACATTTTCAATTCACAATTCACTGTTGGAAGCGCTGTACTTTTTAGTATAAATACGTATACGAAAAATTAAAATAATAGTTGAATTAACACATCGTTAAATGTTACGAGGAACATAGTTTTTTGGATTACACAGCAAAATCTTGGAATTTCAGTCCGATATTACTCCATTGAGTCTTTGGACTCACAAATAAATACCTCGAAAAGCCGACAAACATCTGTCTAGAACTTTTCTAGTAACCAGAGGGTATCGTAAACGACCCGTGTTTAGACCTCTTTCGTGAAAGTGACCGACCGCCGGCGCCGCTCGATTTCGTCATAAATCTCAGCCGTACCCCCCACGATAATTGACAAGTCTGTCATACAGCCCTACCATTTAAAACCTTTATTCTCTTCGTTTTAAAAATAGTTTCGCATGGTTTTTCTCTCTTCTCGTTTTACAATGGTCCAGTGACTAATAAATGAGTGTTGTGTTATGAGTTTGTTCGAGCTCAAAAAAACGTGGTTCGAAATTGTTTAACGTTTAACGAATGGTAAGTTATTCTAGTTTTTATGTTGGTCTTAACGTGTTAGGGGCCAAGAATACAACATTGTCTGTCCATTATAACATAGAACTGATATGTTGAATTCAGATCTCTAATTATTTAAAAACCAAAAAAATAAAGCAGCAGTCAAAGTGGCATGTACGCGTAACCTAATATATATTTTTTTTACATTAAAAGATCGCCGTCTTCCTCGTCGCACTTACGACATTTGCATATGTTATCTTTGTTAAACTCACGGAAGGAATATAATGAACCGGTCACCCGTCCAAGTGCTGACCGCTGCCCGCGTGGCTTACCTTCGGTGATCGAACGACAACCTTTACCGTTTGACGAGTTTTTATTCTGCAATTGTTTACAATTAATCGACAAAAAAAATTGTTTTCTTAATTATCTAGTACTTAAAGCTATGAATCTACATTATACGGGTCTGTGCATGTTTCCGAATACCTGCACGAAAAACAAATCGGTTCGGTGGTTGCTATGGATTTCAAAAAAAAACAAAAAGTGTTGGGGGGCAACGGCACGCGGTGTTCCCAAGCGGTCACCCATCCAAGTACTGACCGCGCCCGACGTTGCTTAACTTCGGTGATCGGACGAGAACCGGTGCTTTTCAACGTGGTATGGCCGTTGCCGTGGTGTTTAGGTGTGATCGTTGGTGTAAAATATATTGCTTTTAACATTCCGATGCACGAATATGAACATCAAAACGCGATGCGTTTCGTTTCCGTATGCACTTACCCTCTGACGACCGACGTCGGACCGAACTAACGGGAAATCCCACAACAACCACCACGTCACGCTCTAACGACAAGAGAGACTACTAGACGGACTGGCGATCTCCCGCGTCGCACATTTTTCGACCGCCGGCGGCGGTGGAAAATCCAGAATTTCACCCCACCTACCGCGCTGCTTGCTCCGACGACGACGAGATTCCCACATTTGGATCGACCGAAATATGTAAGTAATATCAGGAAGTTCCGATTTTCGAGAGGAGACCTGTGTTTCTATTTACCTATCTATAATAATTATCGTTATAATCATCATATCATTATTATTATTATTAACATTATTATTTATTACCATTATTATTATTATTATTATTATTTATCGTCCCTCGGATTCGGCGATCTTCGAAAATCCAAGTTGGACCGTTAGACATTCGAACGCGGTGTGCGTGGCTGACGAGTTGTTATTTTTGGCGTTTTTTCTTCGATCTTCACCCCGACTTCGGACGACGCAGGTCGGACACGAAATTACGAAGAGAGAAAGACGGAAGAAAGGAAGAAAACCTGAAGATCCGTCGAAGAAAATATCGGAAAACTCGTAGGTGCGGCATCGGTCGGACGATGAAGACCGTCTCCTTTCGGATGATCCTCTCGACGGACTTTCGGCCGTCCCGAAGGGTCCGGACGGCAACGGGACCCGTCGTCGACTCGTCCCGTTTCAACTTCCGCCGAAAACGATCGACCTGAACGTCGGAGAGGCGGTTCGCGGCATCCTGTTGTCGGAATTGCCTCGGTTCGAACACCAGGTCCTTTCTGTGCTTCGACCGTTTCGGAAGCGTTTGGCGACGCGAAGATGTCGTAAAATCGAGAAGGTGGCGCGGTATTCCGGGAAGAGATGGACCAATATTTCGGCGAACGAAATATGGATTCCCGGAATCGACGCGTCTACCCCGCACCGCCGACGTAAACCGTCGGTCCCGAATCGAAACCGTGACGACCCGGATTTAGGGCTGGTGGTTGGAGGGGCGTGTACCTGATTCGAAACCCACCGACGTTCCGAGACGAACTTCGCTATCTCCAGGGAAACTTCGGAAACCGAGTTCGGCCAGCTTGATCACACGGTGGCGATGGTGATCGAGGAAAGAGGACGATGCCATCACGCGGGCAACGATTCCGAGGCCTGCAATTTCTTCGACGGCGGACGCGGTGCGCGTTCAGTCTTCCGTCCGCAGTGGCGACTATTTTATAAAGACTTAGAAAATTTTTTTGTTCAATTCTCGTTCACGAGGTGCTCGAAGTGTACGTGTGTGAGCAAGTGTTTTTTCAATAATTATTATTAACTTTTAACGTTTTAACGTGAAAGATGGCCGACGTCGAAAATCAAACAGCATCATCGGTCACCACCGGTTCCGCTGCCACCCCTCAATCCCACGCGAAGAAAGAGAAAAAAGCGAAAAATCCCAGGGCGAAACCGTCCCATCCTCCGACATCCGAGATGGTAAACAACGCCATCAAGGGACTCAAGGAACGCGGAGGATCGTCTCTTCAGGCCATCAAGAAGTTCGTCGCCGCAAATTACAAAGTCGACGCCGAAAAGGTCGCCCCTTTCATCAAGAAATATCTGAAAGGCGCCGTGGCGTCGGGATCTCTGGTTCAGACGAAAGGTAAGGGCGCGTCGGGTTCGTTCAAGCTCGCCTCGTCCACCTCCGGTGGTGCCAAAGTCGCCTCCGCCTCCGACAAGAGGAAACCCGCTTCGTCCGCCGCATCCAAGACGAAAAAATCATCCGCCAAACGTACCGCCGTCGCGACGACTTCCGACAAGGCTTCCTCGAAGACAGCCAAAAAACAAGCCTCCCCCAAAGCGAAGAAGACTGCTGCCGAAAAGAAGAGCGCCGTCGCTGCCTCCGCCGCCGCAGCGAAAGCCAAGAAATCGGCCGCCTCCTCGGCAGAAAAGAAAACTAGAGCCGCCCCGAAACCCCGATCGCCTTCCAAAGCGAAGAAATCTAACAAGGCTGGTCCGACTAAAAAACCCAAAGCACCCAAACCCAAGACAGCCAAAGCCATTCCTGTCAAGGTGAAAAAGGCCGCTTCGCCGAAGAGGAAAAAGTGAGAAACGTGGATGGATACTCGACTCATGTTCGTTCGGCTGTGCCTCGTTCCGACGTCATCATCGTACTACCGGCAACGGGGCACGCACAAATGGCCCTTTTCAGGGCCACACGATAATCTACGACGAAAAAAAGAAATAAAACTATCCTTACGGCGAAACCAAATAAAATAGATAGCATCAGCTGGCAGGTAGGTGATGACAGGATGCAATAAAATTTTACGAACGACCGCAACCCAACCCGAATCGAGAGGACCGACCGATTATTGACATTTTTATTTTATTCATTTCCGGTTGAAGGGCGATATATTTTTTTTTTTGCCTGTAAAGTTTGAGGTTCTGAAAAGAACCGATTTTTTTGTTATAAAATTCGTGTTTCGTGTTGTTCTTCCGAAACACGATGTGGAAAAATTTAAGCGCGTTCACCCCGAATACGTCTGGCAAGTTGGATGTCCTTTGGCATGATGGTTACACGTTTGGCGTGGATGGCGCACAAATTCGTGTCCTCGAACAGACCGACCAAGTAAGCTTCGCTCGCTTCCTGGAGGGCCATCACGGCGGAGCTTTGGAAGCGCAAATCGGTTTTGAAATCCTGAGCGATCTCCCTCACCAAACGTTGAAAGGGAAGCTTGCGGATGAGCAACTCGGTACTTTTCTGGTAACGACGGATCTCACGCAGAGCCACGGTACCAGGTCTGTAACGGTGGGGCTTCTTGACGCCGCCAGTGGCGGGAGCGCTTTTCCTGGCCGCTTTGGTAGCCAGTTGTTTCCTGGGGGCTTTTCCTCCGGTGGACTTGCGTGCGGTCTGCTTGGTCCTGGCCATTTCGAATGAAACGAATGAAAAACAAAACTGACAATTATTAAAATCGACTCTGACGATCGTTAGACGTGCACGCGTCGAAAGGTAAACGGGTACTAAAAATTCCGCCATATTAAATTGTACTTTTATACGTGAACAAAGTCAACGGCTGACTTCGTCGATTGGTCGATGGTGAACCGTTGAATCTATATAAGGCTCCGTTAGTTGAAATTTTGCGGTAGTTGACTTCCTAGGGACGAGGTGTGCAGGTATTTTGTGTCAGTTGAAATAATCTGAAAAGATGACCGGTCGCGGTAAAGGAGGCAAAGGATTGGGAAAAGGAGGAGCGAAGCGTCATCGCAAAGTCCTGCGTGACAACATCCAGGGCATCACGAAACCCGCTATCAGAAGATTGGCTCGTCGTGGCGGCGTGAAACGTATTTCCGGTTTGATCTACGAAGAAACTCGCGGAGTCCTGAAAGTGTTCTTGGAAAATGTCATCCGAGATGCCGTCACCTACACGGAACACGCCAAACGTAAAACCGTGACAGCGATGGACGTCGTCTACGCTTTGAAACGTCAAGGACGCACCCTCTACGGTTTCGGAGGTTAATTTCCTGGCGCTCTTCACCGTTCGAGAAAACCAGAATAAAATACGAAATACAAAATCGGTTCTTTTCAGAACCACAAAATAAAAATAAGAGGAAAAAAAAGAAACATGATGTTCTTTCGAGAAACAACGGACAATTATTACTAACTGACTACCTGATAAATGTACCAAGATCGTAAACACCCCTTGCTTTCCTTTTGGCATTGCAGTCGTAAATGATAATAATACAAAAAGAAAAGATGCATCGGTCATTTTACGAAAAAAAAAAGCTATAGTGGCCCTGAGAAGGGCCGATATTTTGAGTTTTCGCCACGGAGATGGATCGATCGTTCGTTTAAGGTTTCTTCTCGGTTTTTTTGGGTAAAAGTACGGCCTGAATGTTGGGTAAGACACCGCCTTGGGCGATCGTAACTCCGGACAGGAGTTTGTTCAATTCCTCGTCGTTTCTGATGGCCAGCTGCAGATGACGCGGTATAATACGTGTCTTCTTGTTGTCACGGGCAGCGTTTCCTGCCAATTCTAGAACTTCGGCGGCTAAGTACTCCATGACGGCGGCCAAATAGACGGGAGCTCCTGCACCGACGCGTTCCGCGTAATTTCCTTTTCTGAGAAGACGATGTATCCTACCCACCGGAAACTGGAGACCGGCACGGCTCGAACGGGATTTCGCTTTTCCCTTCACTTTACCTCCTTTACCGCGACCTGACATTTTAAGTTCGTTCGTTAGACACCACGAGAAGTAATAAAACTGACGGACGGGACTCGTCGATTGTAAAAGCTGGTAGCTGTGCTTCGAATTTATAGCCTCCGTGATAGGAGAATAGGACGTGACGATTGGTGGGAGCCCGTTTTCAGGTGGGGTTCTGGTGAACACACTACCTATCAGAAAGGTGGTGGTGCAAAGTTAACGCACGCACACGAGTCAGAGCAGTTCGCGAGTTTGTTGAATCGAATTGAATTGAAAAATGCCGCCGAAGACAAGTGGTAAGGCAGCCAAGAAGGCCGGGAAAGCTCAGAAGAACATTTCCAAGAGCGACAAAAAAAAGAAGCGCAGGAGGAAGGAGAGCTATGCCATCTACATCTACAAGGTGTTGAAACAAGTCCATCCCGACACCGGTATCTCTAGTAAGGCTATGAGCATAATGAACAGTTTCGTGAACGACATCTTCGAACGTATCGCCGCTGAAGCTTCCCGTCTGGCACACTACAACAAACGTTCGACGATCACCAGCAGAGAAATTCAAACTGCCGTGCGTCTGTTGTTGCCCGGTGAGTTGGCCAAGCACGCCGTCTCCGAAGGTACCAAAGCCGTCACCAAGTACACCAGTTCGAAATAGATGTTTTTCGTTTTCGACACATTTATAAACGGTTCTTTTCAGAACCACAAAAACTCTCGAACAAAAAAGAAAAAGACGTGAAACAGCGATTTTTAATTAACTTTTATTATGTCATTATTATTATTATTAGGTTTCATGCATTATCGGTATTTTGCACCCATGCCTATCCAACTTGTAGTTATGTGGTTATTGTATTCGAAATAATTTAGTTGATTGAGGTTATGTTATGAATAAATTTCTATTTTGCCAGAATACAACTCTTCGGAAGAAGAAATCAAATAAACAATCGTACATCTGCTGAACAACCTAGTTGATGGTTGATGGATTTGCATTACCCAGCATATAGCCTAAATGTTCATCTTTAGTGAAATTAAAATTACTTAGCTTTTTTAAGAAAGAAAAAATTAGAACGAATTCTCATCGAAAAAACCGCGATTCCTACAAATGATACAGATGGTTTTGTAGTCGCGTATGTTATTGAATACAATGAGCCGACATTTTTCCGACTCTTTGTTTCATCGAAAACGTTGTTGACATTAGCAAGGAACGTTAAGGATTCCCTGAAACAGACAATTTCACTGTTTTGGAATAGCAGTATGTGCAAATGAGAGGACAGAAGACTTTGAAAAAAGGAGTGAACAAAACTGTACTTTAGTACAGAATGTTATGTTTATTTTAATTTCAATTGTTCCTGTTTTAATGAGATTTTTTATGTTCCTAAATCATTTTCTATTTTTTTTTTCATTAGAGAAGAGTTATTGTCGAGTTATTATCTCTACCTAGCATAAAAATTAAAATACTTTGCAACATTACGTTATTATACATTGCATATCTGACATAAAATACTTGCAAAAATTACTTAGCTAATTAATATTACGCATGACAACTCACATTATTTACTTTGCAAAACATTATAGAATACATAACAGATAATTGTGACCCTGTGTATTGTTCATTGGAATTAAAATAAAAAAAACGTGATTTCGTCAATCGCCGTTATTTGCGACTTCAGGCAACTGTCGCTAAGAGCTATTTTTGTTTCTCCGTTCAATTTCCCGATAAAATCGTCGACTTAGTTATTAACTAAGTTCTTCAGTTAGGTGGTATCAACAATACCACAATAGCCATGTTGCCGGAGTTTTTTGATAAAAGACTTGCTAGTTGGAATACAGAAAATATTTACCAAACACCTATTCACGATAATAAACCGGGGCACTATTGTGGGTTTTCGGTTGGTTTTATATTATATTAGGTACTCACCCTTCGTAACGTGTCTCCACGAAAAAACGTCACTTTCACACTAACCACCTTTCGTTTTAACTCTCGCGACGATAACTGAAATGTTGACGCGCGCCGGACAGATTCACGGACATACAACCACCCACCCACCCCGCGCCCCGGTTTCCGTCTGGACTGGTTCTGTCGTCCGAGTGAGTGCCAAAAATTAGCGTTCGTCTATTAAATGATTGTCGGATGATGATTATTGACGGACACTTTTATCGCACCCGATCACACTTTAGTTACTACCTACGTTTAGTATCGACGACGCATCGTTTCGATTATTGAAATTCGAATTGAATTTTTTTTTTTTCTAGTTTTCGACGTAGATTCGCGTGACACAAATATTATGAGCCTTTTTGGATCGATTTCGTGTGCATCACGCCATTTCTACGGGCGAACGTGAATGTGTGATGTTGACGTGATGGAAGCAACGTTTAGGCAATCCGCATTACGTATTACTATCAATTATATTTTAAACGAATGAAAACTTCAATTCAGAAGTGTGATAATCCCGATCCATTCAAGTTTTGTTAATTTTAGATTAAAAATGCGTGAGTATTGTACTATTGCTAACGATGCCAAAACATCGCATATTCAATGTAAAAAGAACAAGAGCAACGGGCCATTAAGTTAATTTAAAAATAACTCGTACCGGATAAGTCGAATACGTATCCAGGGAAAATTTATTAATTTTAAAATTGACCGGCGGAAACAGGTTCTCGCCTCCCACCACTTTTGTGTAGCGGCCGCCAAATCAATTTTGTTTTTATATAATTGATTCAAAAAATTGAAATTCACGCATAGTTATCTGTGCCTGAAGTGGGTCATTTTCATTGCATTGTTAGTAAGATCGAAACCATAGAAACCATACAAAACGCATACGACTATTTCTGTTTTTCATTTCACGCACTGTTTTTTATTAGTTACCTAGCAACATGGTCACTGCATTGAAACTTCAGAGTTCCTTCAAAAATTTGAATTTTTAATTTCAATTTTTTGAATCAATGATTTAATATAAAAATAACTATTGTGGAAAACAGCAAAAAATAAAATAATACCACTAATTGGCGGCTGGTCAGGATAGACCTAACGTTCGAAATTTAGAAAAATATTTTTTTTATTTTAATACTGTTACTTTTCTAATGAAGTGCGAAATAAGTTGTGCCCCATAGCTATCTTTTTTATTTTTCACTACGACAATTACAAAGTGTTGATATTCACAACTTTTCGTGAG
>NW_027184212.1:0-19705 GCF_963966145.1 Tenebrio molitor | reverse complement strand
TGGCCCTGAGAAGGGCCGATATTTTGAGTTTTCGCCACGGAGATGGATCGATCGTTCGTTTAAGGTTTCTTCTCGGTTTTTTTGGGTAAAAGTACGGCCTGAATGTTGGGTAAGACACCGCCTTGGGCGATCGTAACTCCGGACAGGAGTTTGTTCAATTCCTCGTCGTTTCTGATGGCCAGCTGCAGATGACGCGGTATAATACGTGTCTTCTTGTTGTCACGGGCAGCGTTTCCTGCCAATTCTAGAACTTCGGCGGCTAAGTACTCCATGACGGCGGCCAAATAGACGGGAGCTCCTGCACCGACGCGTTCCGCGTAATTTCCTTTTCTGAGAAGACGATGTATCCTACCCACCGGAAACTGGAGACCGGCACGGCTCGAACGGGATTTCGCTTTTCCCTTCACTTTACCTCCTTTACCGCGACCTGACATTTTAAGTTCGTTCGTTAGACACCACGAGAAGTAATAAAACTGACGGACGGGACTCGTCGATTGTAAAAGCTGGTAGCTGTGCTTCGAATTTATAGCCTCCGTGATAGGAGAATAGGACGTGACGATTGGTGGGAGCCCGTTTTCAGGTGGGGTTCTGGTGAACACCTACCTATCAGAAAGGTGGTGGTGCAAAGTTAACGCACGCACACGAGTCAGAGCAGTTCGCGAGTTTGTTGAATCGAATTGAATTGAAAAATGCCGCCGAAGACAAGTGGTAAGGCAGCCAAGAAGGCCGGGAAAGCTCAGAAGAACATTTCCAAGAGCGACAAAAAAAAGAAGCGCAGGAGGAAGGAGAGCTATGCCATCTACATCTACAAGGTGTTGAAACAAGTCCATCCCGACACCGGTATCTCTAGTAAGGCTATGAGCATAATGAACAGTTTCGTGAACGACATCTTCGAACGTATCGCCGCTGAAGCTTCCCGTCTGGCACACTACAACAAACGTTCGACGATCACCAGCAGAGAAATTCAAACTGCCGTGCGTCTGTTGTTGCCCGGTGAGTTGGCCAAGCACGCCGTCTCCGAAGGTACCAAAGCCGTCACCAAGTACACCAGTTCGAAATAGATGTTTTTCGTTTTCGACACATTTATAAACGGTTCTTTTCAGAACCACAAAAACTCTCGAACAAAAAAGAAAAAGACGTGAAACAGCGATTTTTAATTAACTTTTATTATGTCATTATTATTATTATTAGGTTTCATGCATTATCGGTATTTTGCACCCATGCCTATCCAACTTGTAGTTATGTGGTTATTGTATTCGAAATAATTTAGTTGATTGAGGTTATGTTATGAATAAATTTCTATTTTGCCAGAATACAACTCTTCGGAAGAAGAAATCAAATAAACAATCGTACATCTGCTGAACAACCTAGTTGATGGTTGATGGATTTGCATTACCCAGCATATAGCCTAAATGTTCATCTTTAGTGAAATTAAAATTACTTAGCTTTTTTAAGAAAGAAAAAATTAGAACGAATTCTCATCGAAAAAACCGCGATTCCTACAAATGATACAGATGGTTTTGTAGTCGCGTATGTTATTGAATACAATGAGCCGACATTTTTCCGACTCTTTGTTTCATCGAAAACGTTGTTGACATTAGCAAGGAACGTTAAGGATTCCCTGAAACAGACAATTTCACTGTTTTGGAATAGCAGTATGTGCAAATGAGAGGACAGAAGACTTTGAAAAAAGGAGTGAACAAAACTGTACTTTAGTACAGAATGTTATGTTTATTTTAATTTCAATTGTTCCTGTTTTAATGAGATTTTTTATGTTCCTAAATCATTTTCTATTTTTTTTTTCATTAGAGAAGAGTTATTGTCGAGTTATTATCTCTACCTAGCATAAAAATTAAAATACTTTGCAACATTACGTTATTATACATTGCATATCTGACATAAAATACTTGCAAAAATTACTTAGCTAATTAATATTACGCATGACAACTCACATTATTTACTTTGCAAAACATTATAGAATACATAACAGATAATTGTGACCCTGTGTATTGTTCATTGGAATTAAAATAAAAAAAACGTGATTTCGTCAATCGCCGTTATTTGCGACTTCAGGCAACTGTCGCTAAGAGCTATTTTTGTTTCTCCGTTCAATTTCCCGATAAAATCGTCGACTTAGTTATTAACTAAGTTCTTCAGTTAGGTGGTATCAACAATACCACAATAGCCATGTTGCCGGAGTTTTTTGATAAAAGACTTGCTAGTTGGAATACAGAAAATATTTACCAAACACCTATTCACGATAATAAACCGGGGCACTATTGTGGGTTTTCGGTTGGTTTTATATTATATTAGGTACTCACCCTTCGTAACGTGTCTCCACGAAAAAACGTCACTTTCACACTAACCACCTTTCGTTTTAACTCTCGCGACGATAACTGAAATGTTGACGCGCGCCGGACAGATTCACGGACATACAACCACCCACCCACCCCGCGCCCCGGTTTCCGTCTGGACTGGTTCTGTCGTCCGAGTGAGTGCCAAAAATTAGCGTTCGTCTATTAAATGATTGTCGGATGATGATTATTGACGGACACTTTTATCGCACCCGATCACACTTTAGTTACTACCTACGTTTAGTATCGACGACGCATCGTTTCGATTATTGAAATTCGAATTGAATTTTTTTTTTTTCTAGTTTTCGACGTAGATTCGCGTGACACAAATATTATGAGCCTTTTTGGATCGATTTCGTGTGCATCACGCCATTTCTACGGGCGAACGTGAATGTGTGATGTTGACGTGATGGAAGCAACGTTTAGGCAATCCGCATTACGTATTACTATCAATTATATTTTAAACGAATGAAAACTTCAATTCAGAAGTGTGATAATCCCGATCCATTCAAGTTTTGTTAATTTTAGATTAAAAATGCGTGAGTATTGTACTATTGCTAACGATGCCAAAACATCGCATATTCAATGTAAAAAGAACAAGAGCAACGGGCCATTAAGTTAATTTAAAAATAACTCGTACCGGATAAGTCGAATACGTATCCAGGGAAAATTTATTAATTTTAAAATTGACCGGCGGAAACAGGTTCTCGCCTCCCACCACTTTTGTGTAGCGGCCGCCAAATCAATTTTGTTTTTATATAATTGATTCAAAAAATTGAAATTCACGCATAGTTATCTGTGCCTGAAGTGGGTCATTTTCATTGCATTGTTAGTAAGATCGAAACCATAGAAACCATACAAAACGCATACGACTATTTCTGTTTTTCATTTCACGCACTGTTTTTTATTAGTTACCTAGCAACATGGTCACTGCATTGAAACTTCAGAGTTCCTTCAAAAATTTGAATTTTTAATTTCAATTTTTTGAATCAATGATTTAATATAAAAATAACTATTGTGGAAAACAGCAAAAAATAAAATAATACCACTAATTGGCGGCTGGTCAGGATAGACCTAACGTTCGAAATTTAGAAAAATATTTTTTTTATTTTAATACTGTTACTTTTCTAATGAAGTGCGAAATAAGTTGTGCCCCATAGCTATCTTTTTTATTTTTCACTACGACAATTACAAAGTGTTGATATTCACAACTTTTCGTGAGCACTTCGATAGAAATGAACAAGAACGCAGGAAAATTCCACACCGAATATTAATATTCTGTCTTGGCCCATGTTTACTTTTATCTACCGCAAAACAAAATGTTCGGATTTGTCAGGGGTATTCTGATTTAAAAAAAGAAGAACATTTGACGAATATTTTAAGTCTCAAACGTTTGGAAAATAATGCAACAACAATTCATAGACTACAAAAAAGCCTATGATTCAGTACCACATTCATGGTTAATTAAAATTCTTAAAATTTATAAAATTAATATTAAATTAAATCACCTTCTTTATATGGATGACATAAAACTTAACAATAACTGAAAATCAATCAATATGTCGTGGTCATTACGAAAATTTAGAATATATAACTAAAGAAGGAGAAATCATTAAAAATTTAAATAAAGGAGAATTTTATAAATATTTAGGTATTAATCAATCAAATCAAATTAAATCTATTCTTTTGGTGTTATAAAATGGTCCAAAACTAATTTAAAGAATATAAATATTCAAACTAGAGTTCTCTTTACAAAATTTTGTAAACATCACCCCAAATCTGCTGTTGAAAGATTTAATTTACCACGCGAAAATGGTGGTAGGGGTTTTTCAAATCTAGAAATTCTACAACACAATCAAATTGCTTCACTAAAAAATTATTTTCTCAATAGAGCTCGTGATATGACACTATAGCAAATATAAAACAAAAGTCTTTACATGGGAGATATTTTAAAGAGCTGAGGGTTTTATATTTGCAATACAAGATCTTGCACCGTTTTGGCTCACAGCGAATATAAAAAACGTCATGATATATTCGCAAAAATTATACACATGAATTTAGCAGTTAAATTCAATTTATTAAAGGATACACAACCACATTACATTTATAAACCAGAAAGTTGTTTAGAAAATGACAATTACAAATTATATTTTGATCGCACAGTTTTAACTGACATTCACATTCAGCATAACAGACCAGACATTATTATTTTAAATAAACAACAAAAGCAAGCATATCTTTTAGATATAGCTGTTCCAAATTCACACAATATAACACAGACATATAATACAAAAATTAATAAATATATTATTATAATTTCAGCAACAGGAATAGTACCGCAATCTCTTTTTAAAAATTTAAAAATTTTGGACTTAGAGAACACATAAAACACAAAAAAGTCAAAATGTGGAGGCGAGACGCCGGTAATTATGTTGATAAGCACTGCACTACTGCCGCCGGGTGGAGGTGGGATACGAAAAGAAGATGCTCTCACTGCTCTCACTCACAATAAGTTCGGAAAAACCGAATTTTATTATCGTATTTAATTGACGTCACAGTTACTTTGGCGAAACAGGAGCTCGCTTTTCGAAGGCATGATGAAAAAGACAGACGAATCAATTTGATATATAAAACCTAACAGGAACGGCTGGTCCATGAGGTCATTTGGGTAATGACCCCCTAAAAAATAAAGGTTTTACCCAACACCAGCCGCGACTGCAATGTACACAAGACTATGACTGCTACATATTATGTTATTTCAACCAAATCAGAAGTACAATAATTTTGAAAAGTAAGTGCAATGTATACTTCTAAATCTATCTAAATTTATTAATATGTAATTTTTTTCAAAACTATCGATCTTTCTTTGAAACATTTTCAATTCACAATTCACTGTTGGAAGCGCTGTACTTTTTAGTATAAATACGTATACGAAAAATTAAAATAATAGTTGAATTAACACATCGTTAAATGTTACGAGGAACATAGTTTTTTGGATTACACAGCAAAATCTTGGAATTTCAGTCCGATATTACTCCATTGAGTCTTTGGACTCACAAATAAATACCTCGAAAAGCCGACAAACATCTGTCTAGAACTTTTCTAGTAACCAGAGGGTATCGTAAACGACCCGTGTTTAGACCTCTTTCGTGAAAGTGACCGACCGCCGGCGCCGCTCGATTTCGTCATAAATCTCAGCCGTACCCCCCACGATAATTGACAAGTCTGTCATACAGCCCTACCATTTAAAACCTTTATTCTCTTCGTTTTAAAAATAGTTTCGCATGGTTTTTCTCTCTTCTCGTTTTACAATGGTCCAGTGACTAATAAATGAGTGTTGTGTTATGAGTTTGTTCGAGCTCAAAAAAACGTGGTTCGAAATTGTTTAACGTTTAACGAATGGTAAGTTATTCTAGTTTTTATGTTGGTCTTAACGTGTTAGGGGCCAAGAATACAACATTGTCTGTCCATTATAACATAGAACTGATATGTTGAATTCAGATCTCTAATTATTTAAAAACCAAAAAAATAAAGCAGCAGTCAAAGTGGCATGTACGCGTAACCTAATATATATTTTTTTTACATTAAAAGATCGCCGTCTTCCTCGTCGCACTTACGACATTTGCATATGTTATCTTTGTTAAACTCACGGAAGGAATATAATGAACCGGTCACCCGTCCAAGTGCTGACCGCTGCCCGCGTGGCTTACCTTCGGTGATCGAACGACAACCTTTACCGTTTGACGAGTTTTTATTCTGCAATTGTTTACAATTAATCGACAAAAAAAATTGTTTTCTTAATTATCTAGTACTTAAAGCTATGAATCTACATTATACGGGTCTGTGCATGTTTCCGAATACCTGCACGAAAAACAAATCGGTTCGGTGGTTGCTATGGATTTCAAAAAAAAACAAAAAGTGTTGGGGGGCAACGGCACGCGGTGTTCCCAAGCGGTCACCCATCCAAGTACTGACCGCGCCCGACGTTGCTTAACTTCGGTGATCGGACGAGAACCGGTGCTTTTCAACGTGGTATGGCCGTTGCCGTGGTGTTTAGGTGTGATCGTTGGTGTAAAATATATTGCTTTTAACATTCCGATGCACGAATATGAACATCAAAACGCGATGCGTTTCGTTTCCGTATGCACTTACCCTCTGACGACCGACGTCGGACCGAACTAACGGGAAATCCCACAACAACCACCACGTCACGCTCTAACGACAAGAGAGACTACTAGACGGACTGGCGATCTCCCGCGTCGCACATTTTTCGACCGCCGGCGGCGGTGGAAAATCCAGAATTTCACCCCACCTACCGCGCTGCTTGCTCCGACGACGACGAGATTCCCACATTTGGATCGACCGAAATATGTAAGTAATATCAGGAAGTTCCGATTTTCGAGAGGAGACCTGTGTTTCTATTTACCTATCTATAATAATTATCGTTATAATCATCATATCATTATTATTATTATTAACATTATTATTTATTACCATTATTATTATTATTATTATTATTTATCGTCCCTCGGATTCGGCGATCTTCGAAAATCCAAGTTGGACCGTTAGACATTCGAACGCGGTGTGCGTGGCTGACGAGTTGTTATTTTTGGCGTTTTTTCTTCGATCTTCACCCCGACTTCGGACGACGCAGGTCGGACACGAAATTACGAAGAGAGAAAGACGGAAGAAAGGAAGAAAACCTGAAGATCCGTCGAAGAAAATATCGGAAAACTCGTAGGTGCGGCATCGGTCGGACGATGAAGACCGTCTCCTTTCGGATGATCCTCTCGACGGACTTTCGGCCGTCCCGAAGGGTCCGGACGGCAACGGGACCCGTCGTCGACTCGTCCCGTTTCAACTTCCGCCGAAAACGATCGACCTGAACGTCGGAGAGGCGGTTCGCGGCATCCTGTTGTCGGAATTGCCTCGGTTCGAACACCAGGTCCTTTCTGTGCTTCGACCGTTTCGGAAGCGTTTGGCGACGCGAAGATGTCGTAAAATCGAGAAGGTGGCGCGGTATTCCGGGAAGAGATGGACCAATATTTCGGCGAACGAAATATGGATTCCCGGAATCGACGCGTCTACCCCGCACCGCCGACGTAAACCGTCGGTCCCGAATCGAAACCGTGACGACCCGGATTTAGGGCTGGTGGTTGGAGGGGCGTGTACCTGATTCGAAACCCACCGACGTTCCGAGACGAACTTCGCTATCTCCAGGGAAACTTCGGAAACCGAGTTCGGCCAGCTTGATCACACGGTGGCGATGGTGATCGAGGAAAGAGGACGATGCCATCACGCGGGCAACGATTCCGAGGCCTGCAATTTCTTCGACGGCGGACGCGGTGCGCGTTCAGTCTTCCGTCCGCAGTGGCGACTATTTTATAAAGACTTAGAAAATTTTTTTGTTCAATTCTCGTTCACGAGGTGCTCGAAGTGTACGTGTGTGAGCAAGTGTTTTTTCAATAATTATTATTAACTTTTAACGTTTTAACGTGAAAGATGGCCGACGTCGAAAATCAAACAGCATCATCGGTCACCACCGGTTCCGCTGCCACCCCTCAATCCCACGCGAAGAAAGAGAAAAAAGCGAAAAATCCCAGGGCGAAACCGTCCCATCCTCCGACATCCGAGATGGTAAACAACGCCATCAAGGGACTCAAGGAACGCGGAGGATCGTCTCTTCAGGCCATCAAGAAGTTCGTCGCCGCAAATTACAAAGTCGACGCCGAAAAGGTCGCCCCTTTCATCAAGAAATATCTGAAAGGCGCCGTGGCGTCGGGATCTCTGGTTCAGACGAAAGGTAAGGGCGCGTCGGGTTCGTTCAAGCTCGCCTCGTCCACCTCCGGTGGTGCCAAAGTCGCCTCCGCCTCCGACAAGAGGAAACCCGCTTCGTCCGCCGCATCCAAGACGAAAAAATCATCCGCCAAACGTACCGCCGTCGCGACGACTTCCGACAAGGCTTCCTCGAAGACAGCCAAAAAACAAGCCTCCCCCAAAGCGAAGAAGACTGCTGCCGAAAAGAAGAGCGCCGTCGCTGCCTCCGCCGCCGCAGCGAAAGCCAAGAAATCGGCCGCCTCCTCGGCAGAAAAGAAAACTAGAGCCGCCCCGAAACCCCGATCGCCTTCCAAAGCGAAGAAATCTAACAAGGCTGGTCCGACTAAAAAACCCAAAGCACCCAAACCCAAGACAGCCAAAGCCATTCCTGTCAAGGTGAAAAAGGCCGCTTCGCCGAAGAGGAAAAAGTGAGAAACGTGGATGGATACTCGACTCATGTTCGTTCGGCTGTGCCTCGTTCCGACGTCATCATCGTACTACCGGCAACGGGGCACGCACAAATGGCCCTTTTCAGGGCCACACGATAATCTACGACGAAAAAAAGAAATAAAACTATCCTTACGGCGAAACCAAATAAAATAGATAGCATCAGCTGGCAGGTAGGTGATGACAGGATGCAATAAAATTTTACGAACGACCGCAACCCAACCCGAATCGAGAGGACCGACCGATTATTGACATTTTTATTTTATTCATTTCCGGTTGAAGGGCGATATATTTTTTTTTTTGCCTGTAAAGTTTGAGGTTCTGAAAAGAACCGATTTTTTTGTTATAAAATTCGTGTTTCGTGTTGTTCTTCCGAAACACGATGTGGAAAAATTTAAGCGCGTTCACCCCGAATACGTCTGGCAAGTTGGATGTCCTTTGGCATGATGGTTACACGTTTGGCGTGGATGGCGCACAAATTCGTGTCCTCGAACAGACCGACCAAGTAAGCTTCGCTCGCTTCCTGGAGGGCCATCACGGCGGAGCTTTGGAAGCGCAAATCGGTTTTGAAATCCTGAGCGATCTCCCTCACCAAACGTTGAAAGGGAAGCTTGCGGATGAGCAACTCGGTACTTTTCTGGTAACGACGGATCTCACGCAGAGCCACGGTACCAGGTCTGTAACGGTGGGGCTTCTTGACGCCGCCAGTGGCGGGAGCGCTTTTCCTGGCCGCTTTGGTAGCCAGTTGTTTCCTGGGGGCTTTTCCTCCGGTGGACTTGCGTGCGGTCTGCTTGGTCCTGGCCATTTCGAATGAAACGAATGAAAAACAAAACTGACAATTATTAAAATCGACTCTGACGATCGTTAGACGTGCACGCGTCGAAAGGTAAACGGGTACTAAAAATTCCGCTGGAATAAAAAACTGGAATAACATGTCTGACTTTTTACGGGGTTCGAGTCCTAGACTCTTATTTCCCCAATCTGGCTGGCAGTCACCTACTCATGTAATGTGTAGGGCTGTGACAGACTTGTCAAGTATCGAGTCACCGTAAACTCTAGCTGATCGGCCTTCAGTTGCGAATCCAGCAGGTCGAGTTTACGGTGTGGGGGTGGGGTTGTGGGAGACACAAATCGCGAGAAAATGGGGACTGCAGAGAACCTAGATCGTCGTCGGAATGCTCCCGCTTTTGCGTGACAACGAGGGCAAAAAACTGCAGAAAAAACCCCTCGTCGGAGCCGAAGAAAAATGGGGGAACGCTCGGAAAACAAATGTAGAAACTACGCAACAATGGGACATCGAAACCTAATCACTACAAATATTTACCGGTTTGGATTCCGTTAACCTGGTCCTCGGAACTGAAGTCGGCCCTGGTGCGGAATCTGAAACACACTTAGTGGTGATGCATTAATATATGCTCCAGAACTTGCGATTGCTCTGGAACAAAATCTGGGGAATTTTGTCGGAGGACTGGAGGTGTGGGAGCCTCAGTCCTGTTGGAGAAGCAGCCATTTTGGCCGCTTGTGCCGCATAGGGGCATTCTCGTCGTAATTGACGGATTCGCGCACGAGTGGGTTCGGGTGTACAGCCGCTTTCGCATGGAATTTCCGTGCATCATCCAGCAGGAATTCTTTGATGGTGGGGAGGTTCGCTTCTCGATGGAGTTGAGTGTTCCTGACGAACCACGGGGCATTAAAAGCCGCTCGGAGGAATTTGTTCTGCACGACCTGCAGTTTCTGGAGTTGCGTGTGAGACACGGTCCCCCAGACCGCAGAGCCGTACATCATGGACGGTCGGATCATTGTACGGTAAATTGTGATTTTGTTCTTGGTGGACATCTTACTTCGCCGATTGACCAGCGAGTTAAGTTGTCCCCGAACCATCTGACCGCGAGTTTTCGCGTGCTCGACTTGATTGTTGAACCGGAGGTGGTTATCGAATGAAATGCCGAGGTACCGGACCTCGTTTTTCCACGGAATGATTTGTTCGAACATTTCGATTTCGCCAACCGGGCGGTGAAAACGCCGACGGGTGAAAAGAATCGCACTGCTTTTGTCTGGGTTCACATCGATTCGCCAGAGGCGAAACCATGTTTCCAGACTCACTACCGCCCTCTGGAGTCGCTCCGTAATTTTTACGGGCGACCAGGAGCGCGTGAGAATTGCAGTGTCGTCTGCATACAGCGCGATCTTTGTTTGATCGGGCTTTGGAATGTCGGCAGTGAAGATTGCGTACAGAGTCGGTGAGAGCACCGAGCCCTGTGGGACGCCTGCCTCGATGTCGCGTTCCGCTGAGAAAACATTCCCAATTTTCGCGTGAAAGTTTCGATTTTGAAGAAATGAGTTAATCAGTTTGACCATCGCCAGTGGCACGCCGGCAACGTGGAGCTTGTAAACAAGCCCGCCGTGCCAGACTGTGTCAAAGGCTTTGGCCACATCAAGAAAAATCGCGCCGGTCGAATGCCGTTGACCGTTGCTTTTCGCAATGAATTCGGTAACGTGAAGAATTTGATCCGACGTCGAATGTTGGGGGCGAAATCCAAATTGTTCGTCAGGTAAAATTTGTTTCTCGTTAGTCACTCTGACCAGACGGGTCAAAATAACTTTTTCGAGAACTTTTCCTATTGAGGATAGGAGACTGATCGGCCGATGATTCTGGGGAAATTTCGGATCTTTCCCGGGCTTCGGAATGAAAATGACGTTGGCCTTTTTCCATCGAGAAGGAAAGTGGCAGAGTCGCAGGCTGGCGTTGATTATTGTGGTCAGAGCGACGACAACTCTGTCCGGCAACAATTTCAGCGCTTTGTTTGGGATGTTATCTGGTCCGGGTGCTTTTTTCACCTTGAGAGACCCGATAATTTTTCGGACCTCCGCCGGCGAAGTTGGTGTAGTGCTTGTCTCGATTTGTCTCGACAGAATGTCTTCGACCTGGTGTTCGATTCGCTCGATGTGATCGACGTCAGCGTCCTCGATGTTCGGCCTGCATTGCAGTTCCAAACTGTCGGCGAACGCCTCCGCTTTCTCCTCATTCGAGAAAACGAGTCCTCGCGTACCGTGAATCGGTGGTAGTGGTTTTTTGTTTGAGCGGAGCGCTTTCGCCATTCTCCAGATCGAGTTGTCCTCTGCAGTGAGAGATTCGAGTTTTCTTTCCCATTGATCATTGCGGTGATCAATGAGCGCGTACTTGACTTCATTGCCGAGACGATTCGCCTCCCTCCTGTCGACGGCGTCGCCAGTCCGGTGAGCTAGGCGCCTCGCAAGATTTTTCGCACGGATGAGGTCAACGATCCATTGCGGTACATTGTTTTTGTTTTTGTGTCGCGGCTCGACCCGAATTCGAGTTGAGTGAGTCATCGCTGTTGTGATTTTACGCTCGAGCGTGCCAGCTGCGCGCTCAAGGTCGTCGACATTCCTGATGCGGGGAACAGGTCCGTACTCGAGATTTAAAAATTCCGTAAAACGCGGCCAATTGATGTTTTGAACGGGTGTGTTTGTAATGTCGTTTGCCTCGTCACCGATATGCATCAGGACGGGCACGTGGTCTGAGTCGAGCGCCTGAGAGGCGTGAAGTCGTAATTGAAATGGAACATTTTTGACGAGTGCAATGTCTAAAATGTCGGCGTGAAAATCGCGTGCATCATAATACGTCGGCTCCGGCGGAGCTTCGATTAACATGTCTGTGTTGTCCGCGAGCTCGAGTAGAATTCGACCGTTGCGGTTGGCCCTTCGACTGCCCCAGACCTGGTGCTTGCAGTTGAAGTCACCCGCGGCGATGACCGAGGCGCCGGTATCTAATATTTCCGTGATGTCATTTTCCCGGAGCAGAATTTGCGGCGGGTGGTAGCACGAGATGATCGTCAGTGGACCGTTAACGGTCTCGATTCTCACCGCAGTGGCTTCCAAGTTCTGGAGCACGGGAAGCGCGATCTGGTAGTGTGGGAGTGTGCGGCGCACGTAAATGGCTGTTCCTCCCCCAGGACCGTGGGGACGGTCGCTGCGGTACAATTCATAACCCCGGATTTTAGGGTCCGCAATCCCGGCGTTAAGGTTGGTCTCGCTGACCAACAAAGCGTCGAGTTCATGATCGTCTGCGAAGATCTCCAGCTCGTTGCGGGAGTTTCGCAGACCGCGTGCATTATGAAATGCGATCTGCAGCGACCTCACTCTCCTCTCTTGTGCTGGCATTTAGCAACCAGAGAGGAGATTGGGGAGGAGAGCGAGCACTTTCCCAAGAATTTCATCCTTGGTGCTCGAGGACTGGATCGCGAGCAGAATGTCCATGAGGGCATTTCCGTTCGCGGCGGGTTTTTTGGCGCTTGTCGGGCGGGGGGCTGGGGGCGCGGGCGCGGGCGCGGGTTTTTTGGACGCCGCTGCGTCCGCAAAACTTTTCCCCGTGCTGGGCTTGGTCCCTGCCTTCGGAGCTGGGGCTGATTGCCTGGCAGCTGCAGGGGGTTGTTGCCTTGAAGAGGCCTGACTGGGAGCGGGGGCGCGGTTTGGGTTTTGGCCCGGCTGGGGTTTGTTTCCCAGGTACCCACGTGGGAACCTGGGGCAGCCACGGTAGCTGGCAGTGTGTCCGCCGCCGCAATTGGCGCACCTCGCGGGGATTTCTTTGGACTTTTTGCAGTCCTTTGACTCGTGTCCCTCGCCGCACTTCACGCACTTCGCGAGTGCGTGACAGTTCTTCTGGGAGTGGTGGAACCGTTGGCACCGGTGACATTGTGCCGTTGTCCCCTTTTTGTGGGGCCGCTCCACCGAGATTCTGAGGTGGCAAACCGTCCTCAAATCGAAGATTTGCCCCTTGTCCTTTGGCACTTCGACAAGTACCAACGGCAGGGGCAATTTTGATCTACCTGAGATCATTCTGGTCACCTTGATTGGTGCCAGACCTTGATCCACCAGGTCTGACTTGATGTCGTCGAGGCTGATCTCGACGGGAACCGTCCTCAGCACGGCTCTGAGGGTTTTCGCCTCGGGGAGAGCGAACGAGTGAAACGGCACTCGTCTCTCCTCAAGGAGTCGCGTCAATGATCGAAAGTCGTCGACACTGACCGGATTCACCCGGATGCCGTCGACGCACGGTTTGGCCTTGCTGAAATGAATTCGCCGTTGCGTCATCGCTTGAGCGAGACCGCTCCACTTTGCCGCGTCCCGAACAATGATCGGTGGAATCTTGCTCGCGGCGGGCGGTTGGTTTCCCGCCACTTTTGGCGTGGGAACCGGATTGTTTGGTGTCGGCTGCGAGACCTGAGGGGTCTGGGCCAACTTGGTCTTCTTGACCTTTCGGGGAACCTCTGATGGAGGTTCCCTGTCGGGTCCTGAAGTTTGGGGTTCGGGGTGAGGTGAGGGGTGGCGTTTACGGTACCTGACCTCGATGAATGGGGCTCCGTTTTCGGGCTCGACTATCTCCTCCACCGAGGTGGAAGGTTCGGCCTGGTCGGACTCCGGGGATGGGGGTGTTGACGGTGAGACGTCCATTTCTGAATCGTCGTCATCGTCGTCCTCTTCTTCTTCGATGTGGGAACGCACATCAGACGTGGCGAGCAGCGCCAGGGTGTCGTCTCTCTCCTTGCGGAGAGTCACGACCAACTCCCTCAGCACCTGCAGCTCCTCCATCATCTGCTTCACGTCCCCCGGCGTGAGATTCAGGTGTGGTGCCATCGCTAGTTGGCACTGCACAAGAATTTTAATGTCTTTTTGCAAGAAATGCTCAGGCCTTCAGCCGACAAGCGGCTTGGGTTACTGAGACTTGGCGTGGGAAAAATTTTATTATTAAATTTGGGGCACTATTGTGGGTTTTCGGTTGGTTTTATATTATATTAGGTACTCACCCTTCGTAACGTGTCTCCACGAAAAAACGTCACTTTCACACTAACCACCTTTCGTTTTAACTCTCGCGACGATAACTGAAATGTTGACGCGCGCCGGACAGATTCACGGACATACAACCACCCACCCACCCCGCGCCCCGGTTTCCGTCTGGACTGGTTCTGTCGTCCGAGTGAGTGCCAAAAATTAGCGTTCGTCTATTAAATGATTGTCGGATGATGATTATTGACGGACACTTTTATCGCACCCGATCACACTTTAGTTACTACCTACGTTTAGTATCGACGACGCATCGTTTCGATTATTGAAATTCGAATTGAATTTTTTTTTTTTCTAGTTTTCGACGTAGATTCGCGTGACACAAATATTATGAGCCTTTTTGGATCGATTTCGTGTGCATCACGCCATTTCTACGGGCGAACGTGAATGTGTGATGTTGACGTGATGGAAGCAACGTTTAGGCAATCCGCATTACGTATTACTATCAATTATATTTTAAACGAATGAAAACTTCAATTCAGAAGTGTGATAATCCCGATCCATTCAAGTTTTGTTAATTTTAGATTAAAAATGCGTGAGTATTGTACTATTGCTAACGATGCCAAAACATCGCATATTCAATGTAAAAAGAACAAGAGCAACGGGCCATTAAGTTAATTTAAAAATAACTCGTACCGGATAAGTCGAATACGTATCCAGGGAAAATTTATTAATTTTAAAATTGACCGGCGGAAACAGGTTCTCGCCTCCCACCACTTTTGTGTAGCGGCCGCCAAATCAATTTTGTTTTTATATAATTGATTCAAAAAATTGAAATTCACGCATAGTTATCTGTGCCTGAAGTGGGTCATTTTCATTGCATTGTTAGTAAGATCGAAACCATAGAAACCATACAAAACGCATACGACTATTTCTGTTTTTCATTTCACGCACTGTTTTTTATTAGTTACCTAGCAACATGGTCACTGCATTGAAACTTCAGAGTTCCTTCAAAAATTTGAATTTTTAATTTCAATTTTTTGAATCAATGATTTAATATAAAAATAACTATTGTGGAAAACAGCAAAAAATAAAATAATACCACTAATTGGCGGCTGGTCAGGATAGACCTAACGTTCGAAATTTAGAAAAATATTTTTTTTATTTTAATACTGTTACTTTTCTAATGAAGTGCGAAATAAGTTGTGCCCCATAGCTATCTTTTTTATTTTTCACTACGACAATTACAAAGTGTTGATATTCACAACTTTTCGTGAGCACTTCGATAGAAATGAACAAGAACGCAGGAAAATTCCACACCGAATATTAATATTCTGTCTTGGCCCATGTTTACTTTTATCTACCGCAAAACAAAATGTTCGGATTTGTCAGGGGTATTCTGATTTAAAAAAAGAAGAACATTTGACGAATATTTTAAGTCTCAAACGTTTGGAAAATAATGCAACAACAATTCATAGACTACAAAAAAGCCTATGATTCAGTACCACATTCATGGTTAATTAAAATTCTTAAAATTTATAAAATTAATATTAAATTAAATCACCTTCTTTATATGGATGACATAAAACTTAACAATAACTGAAAATCAATCAATATGTCGTGGTCATTACGAAAATTTAGAATATATAACTAAAGAAGGAGAAATCATTAAAAATTTAAATAAAGGAGAATTTTATAAATATTTAGGTATTAATCAATCAAATCAAATTAAATCTATTCTTTTGGTGTTATAAAATGGTCCAAAACTAATTTAAAGAATATAAATATTCAAACTAGAGTTCTCTTTACAAAATTTTGTAAACATCACCCCAAATCTGCTGTTGAAAGATTTAATTTACCACGCGAAAATGGTGGTAGGGGTTTTTCAAATCTAGAAATTCTACAACACAATCAAATTGCTTCACTAAAAAATTATTTTCTCAATAGAGCTCGTGATATGACACTATAGCAAATATAAAACAAAAGTCTTTACATGGGAGATATTTTAAAGAGCTGAGGGTTTTATATTTGCAATACAAGATCTTGCACCGTTTTGGCTCACAGCGAATATAAAAAACGTCATGATATATTCGCAAAAATTATACACATGAATTTAGCAGTTAAATTCAATTTATTAAAGGATACACAACCACATTACATTTATAAACCAGAAAGTTGTTTAGAAAATGACAATTACAAATTATATTTTGATCGCACAGTTTTAACTGACATTCACATTCAGCATAACAGACCAGACATTATTATTTTAAATAAACAACAAAAGCAAGCATATCTTTTAGATATAGCTGTTCCAAATTCACACAATATAACACAGACATATAATACAAAAATTAATAAATATATTATTATAATTTCAGCAACAGGAATAGTACCGCAATCTCTTTTTAAAAATTTAAAAATTTTGGACTTAGAGAACACATAAAACACAAAAAAGTCAAAATGTGGAGGCGAGACGCCGGTAATTATGTTGATAAGCACTGCACTACTGCCGCCGGGTGGAGGTGGGATACGAAAAGAAGATGCTCTCACTGCTCTCACTCACAATAAGTTCGGAAAAACCGAATTTTATTATCGTATTTAATTGACGTCACAGTTACTTTGGCGAAACAGGAGCTCGCTTTTCGAAGGCATGATGAAAAAGACAGACGAATCAATTTGATATATAAAACCTAACAGGAACGGCTGGTCCATGAGGTCATTTGGGTAATGACCCCCTAAAAAATAAAGGTTTTACCCAACACCAGCCGCGACTGCAATGTACACAAGACTATGACTGCTACATATTATGTTATTTCAACCAAATCAGAAGTACAATAATTTTGAAAAGTAAGTGCAATGTATACTTCTAAATCTATCTAAATTTATTAATATGTAATTTTTTTCAAAACTATCGATCTTTCTTTGAAACATTTTCAATTCACAATTCACTGTTGGAAGCGCTGTACTTTTTAGTATAAATACGTATACGAAAAA
The DNA here is from genome assembly GCF_963966145.1 of Tenebrio molitor. Lineage (NCBI taxonomy): Eukaryota > Metazoa > Arthropoda > Insecta > Coleoptera > Tenebrionidae > Tenebrio > Tenebrio molitor. The sequence continues at coordinate 2,291 of NW_027184212.1, read as the reverse complement.
TTAAAATAATAGTTGAATTAACACATCGTTAAATGTTACGAGGAACATAGTTTTTTGGATTACACAGCAAAATCTTGGAATTTCAGTCCGATATTACTCCATTGAGTCTTTGGACTCACAAATAAATACCTCGAAAAGCCGACAAACATCTGTCTAGAACTTTTCTAGTAACCAGAGGGTATCGTAAACGACCCGTGTTTAGACCTCTTTCGTGAAAGTGACCGACCGCCGGCGCCGCTCGATTTCGTCATAAATCTCAGCCGTACCCCCCACGATAATTGACAAGTCTGTCATACAGCCCTACCATTTAAAACCTTTATTCTCTTCGTTTTAAAAATAGTTTCGCATGGTTTTTCTCTCTTCTCGTTTTACAATGGTCCAGTGACTAATAAATGAGTGTTGTGTTATGAGTTTGTTCGAGCTCAAAAAAACGTGGTTCGAAATTGTTTAACGTTTAACGAATGGTAAGTTATTCTAGTTTTTATGTTGGTCTTAACGTGTTAGGGGCCAAGAATACAACATTGTCTGTCCATTATAACATAGAACTGATATGTTGAATTCAGATCTCTAATTATTTAAAAACCAAAAAAATAAAGCAGCAGTCAAAGTGGCATGTACGCGTAACCTAATATATATTTTTTTTACATTAAAAGATCGCCGTCTTCCTCGTCGCACTTACGACATTTGCATATGTTATCTTTGTTAAACTCACGGAAGGAATATAATGAACCGGTCACCCGTCCAAGTGCTGACCGCTGCCCGCGTGGCTTACCTTCGGTGATCGAACGACAACCTTTACCGTTTGACGAGTTTTTATTCTGCAATTGTTTACAATTAATCGACAAAAAAAATTGTTTTCTTAATTATCTAGTACTTAAAGCTATGAATCTACATTATACGGGTCTGTGCATGTTTCCGAATACCTGCACGAAAAACAAATCGGTTCGGTGGTTGCTATGGATTTCAAAAAAAAACAAAAAGTGTTGGGGGGCAACGGCACGCGGTGTTCCCAAGCGGTCACCCATCCAAGTACTGACCGCGCCCGACGTTGCTTAACTTCGGTGATCGGACGAGAACCGGTGCTTTTCAACGTGGTATGGCCGTTGCCGTGGTGTTTAGGTGTGATCGTTGGTGTAAAATATATTGCTTTTAACATTCCGATGCACGAATATGAACATCAAAACGCGATGCGTTTCGTTTCCGTATGCACTTACCCTCTGACGACCGACGTCGGACCGAACTAACGGGAAATCCCACAACAACCACCACGTCACGCTCTAACGACAAGAGAGACTACTAGACGGACTGGCGATCTCCCGCGTCGCACATTTTTCGACCGCCGGCGGCGGTGGAAAATCCAGAATTTCACCCCACCTACCGCGCTGCTTGCTCCGACGACGACGAGATTCCCACATTTGGATCGACCGAAATATGTAAGTAATATCAGGAAGTTCCGATTTTCGAGAGGAGACCTGTGTTTCTATTTACCTATCTATAATAATTATCGTTATAATCATCATATCATTATTATTATTATTAACATTATTATTTATTACCATTATTATTATTATTATTATTATTTATCGTCCCTCGGATTCGGCGATCTTCGAAAATCCAAGTTGGACCGTTAGACATTCGAACGCGGTGTGCGTGGCTGACGAGTTGTTATTTTTGGCGTTTTTTCTTCGATCTTCACCCCGACTTCGGACGACGCAGGTCGGACACGAAATTACGAAGAGAGAAAGACGGAAGAAAGGAAGAAAACCTGAAGATCCGTCGAAGAAAATATCGGAAAACTCGTAGGTGCGGCATCGGTCGGACGATGAAGACCGTCTCCTTTCGGATGATCCTCTCGACGGACTTTCGGCCGTCCCGAAGGGTCCGGACGGCAACGGGACCCGTCGTCGACTCGTCCCGTTTCAACTTCCGCCGAAAACGATCGACCTGAACGTCGGAGAGGCGGTTCGCGGCATCCTGTTGTCGGAATTGCCTCGGTTCGAACACCAGGTCCTTTCTGTGCTTCGACCGTTTCGGAAGCGTTTGGCGACGCGAAGATGTCGTAAAATCGAGAAGGTGGCGCGGTATTCCGGGAAGAGATGGACCAATATTTCGGCGAACGAAATATGGATTCCCGGAATCGACGCGTCTACCCCGCACCGCCGACGTAAACCGTCGGTCCCGAATCGAAACCGTGACGACCCGGATTTAGGGCTGGTGGTTGGAGGGGCGTGTACCTGATTCGAAACCCACCGACGTTCCGAGACGAACTTCGCTATCTCCAGGGAAACTTC
>NW_027184211.1:0-19771 GCF_963966145.1 Tenebrio molitor | reverse complement strand
GTCTATTTGGCCGCCGTCATGGAGTACTTAGCCGCCGAAGTTCTAGAATTGGCAGGAAACGCTGCCCGTGACAACAAGAAGACACGTATTATACCGCGTCATCTGCAGCTGGCCATCAGAAAACGACGAGGAATTGAAACAAACTCCTGTCCGGAGTTACGATCGCCCAAGGCGGTGTCTTACCCAACATTCAGGCCGTACTTTTACCCAAAAAAACCGAGAAGAAACCTTAAACGAACGATCGATCCATCTCCGTGGCGAAAAACTCAAAATATCGGCCCTTCTCAGGGCCACTATAGCTTTTTTTTTTCGTAAAATGACCGATGCATCTTTTCTTTTTGTATTATTATCATTGCGGTCGTCAATTTGGCTGTATGAAGAAAGATTTACGACTGCAATGCCAAAAGGAAAGCAAGGGGTGTTTACGATCTTGGTACATTTATCAGGTAGTCCGTTGTTTTCTCGAAAGAACATCATGTTTCTTTTTTTTCCTCTTATTTTTATTTTGTGGTTCTGAAAAGAACCGATTTTGTATTTCGTATTTTATTCTGGTTTTCTCGAACGGTGAAGAGCGCCAGGAAATTAACCTCCGAAACCGTAGAGGGTGCGTCCTTGACGTTTCAAAGCGTAGACGACGTCCATCGCTGTCACGGTTTTACGTTTGGCGTGTTCCGTGTAGGTGACGGCATCTCGGATGACATTTTCCAAGAACACTTTCAGGACTCCGCGAGTTTCTTCGTAGATCAAACCGGAAATACGTTTCACGCCGCCACGACGAGCCAATCTTCTGATAGCGGGTTTCGTGATGCCCTGGATGTTGTCACGCAGGACTTTGCGATGACGCTTCGCTCCTCCTTTTCCCAATCCTTTGCCTCCTTTACCGCGACCGGTCATCTTTTCAGATTATTTCAACTGACACAAAATACCTGCACACCTCGTCCCTAGGAAGTCAACTACCGCAAAATTTCAACTAACGGAGCCTTATATAGATTCAACGGTTCACCATCGACCAATCGACGAAGTCAGCCGTTGACTTTGTTCACGTATAAAAGTACAATTTAATATGGCGGAATTTTTAGTACCCGTTTACCTTTCGACGCGTGCACGTCTAACGATCGTCAGTTTTGTTTTTCATTCGTTTCATTCGAAATGGCCAGGACCAAGCAGACCGCACGCAAGTCCACCGGAGGAAAAGCCCCCAGGAAACAACTGGCTACCAAAGCGGCCAGGAAAAGCGCTCCCGCCACTGGCGGCGTCAAGAAGCCCCACCGTTACAGACCTGGTACCGTGGCTCTGCGTGAGATCCGTCGTTACCAGAAAAGTACCGAGTTGCTCATCCGCAAGCTTCCCTTTCAACGTTTGGTGAGGGAGATCGCTCAGGATTTCAAAACCGATTTGCGCTTCCAAAGCTCCGCCGTGATGGCCCTCCAGGAAGCGAGCGAAGCTTACTTGGTCGGTCTGTTCGAGGACACGAATTTGTGCGCCATCCACGCCAAACGTGTAACCATCATGCCAAAGGACACATCCAACTTGCCAGACGTATTCGGGGTGAACGCGCTTAAATTTTTCCACATCGTGTTTCGGAAGAACAACAACATCCCGAGAAAAACGAAACACGAATTTTATAACAAAAAAATCGGTTCTTTTCAGAACCTCAAACCTTACAGGCAAAAAAAAAAAATATATCGCCCTTCAACCGGAAATGAATAAAATAAAAATGTCAATAATCGGTCGGTCCTCTCGATTCGGGTTGGGTTGCGGTCGTTCGTAAAATTTTATTGCATCCTGTCATCACCTACCTGCCAGCTGATGCTATCTATTTTATTTGGTTTCGCCGTAAGGATAGTTTTATTTCTTTTTTTCGTCGTAGATTATCGTGTGGCCCTGAAAAGGGCCATTTGTGCGTGCCCCGTTGCCGGTAGTACGATGATGACGTCGGAACGAGGCACAGCCGAACGAACATGAGTCGAGTATCCATCCACGTTTCTCACTTTTTCCTCTTCGGCGAAGCGGCCTTTTTCACCTTGACAGGAATGGCTTTGGCTGTCTTGGGTTTGGGTGCTTTGGGTTTTTTAGTCGGACCAGCCTTGTTAGATTTCTTCGCTTTGGAAGGCGATCGGGGTTTCGGGGCGGCTCTAGTTTTCTTTTCTGCCGAGGAGGCGGCCGATTTCTTGGCTTTCGCTGCGGCGGCGGAGGCAGCGACGGCGCTCTTCTTTTCGGCAGCAGTCTTCTTCGCTTTGGGGGAGGCTTGTTTTTTGGCTGTCTTCGAGGAAGCCTTGTCGGAAGTCGTCGCGACGGCGGTACGTTTGGCGGATGATTTTTTCGTCTTGGATGCGGCGGACGAAGCGGGTTTCCTCTTGTCGGAGGCGGAGGCGACTTTGGCACCACCGGAGGTGGACGAGGCGAGCTTGAACGAACCCGACGCGCCCTTACCTTTCGTCTGAACCAGAGATCCCGACGCCACGGCGCCTTTCAGATATTTCTTGATGAAAGGGGCGACCTTTTCGGCGTCGACTTTGTAATTTGCGGCGACGAACTTCTTGATGGCCTGAAGAGACGATCCTCCGCGTTCCTTGAGTCCCTTGATGGCGTTGTTTACCATCTCGGATGTCGGAGGATGGGACGGTTTCGCCCTGGGATTTTTCGCTTTTTTCTCTTTCTTCGCGTGGGATTGAGGGGTGGCAGCGGAACCGGTGGTGACCGATGATGCTGTTTGATTTTCGACGTCGGCCATCTTTCACGTTAAAACGTTAAAAGTTAATAATAATTATTGAAAAAACACTTGCTCACACACGTACACTTCGAGCACCTCGTGAACGAGAATTGAACAAAAAAATTTTCTAAGTCTTTATAAAATAGTCGCCACTGCGGACGGAAGACTGAACGCGCACCGCGTCCGCCGTCGAAGAAATTGCAGGCCTCGGAATCGTTGCCCGCGTGATGGCATCGTCCTCTTTCCTCGATCACCATCGCCACCGTGTGATCAAGCTGGCCGAACTCGGTTTCCGAAGTTTCCCTGGAGATAGCGAAGTTCGTCTCGGAACGTCGGTGGGTTTCGAATCAGGTACACGCCCCTCCAACCACCAGCCCTAAATCCGGGTCGTCACGGTTTCGATTCGGGACCGACGGTTTACGTCGGCGGTGCGGGGTAGACGCGTCGATTCCGGGAATCCATATTTCGTTCGCCGAAATATTGGTCCATCTCTTCCCGGAATACCGCGCCACCTTCTCGATTTTACGACATCTTCGCGTCGCCAAACGCTTCCGAAACGGTCGAAGCACAGAAAGGACCTGGTGTTCGAACCGAGGCAATTCCGACAACAGGATGCCGCGAACCGCCTCTCCGACGTTCAGGTCGATCGTTTTCGGCGGAAGTTGAAACGGGACGAGTCGACGACGGGTCCCGTTGCCGTCCGGACCCTTCGGGACGGCCGAAAGTCCGTCGAGAGGATCATCCGAAAGGAGACGGTCTTCATCGTCCGACCGATGCCGCACCTACGAGTTTTCCGATATTTTCTTCGACGGATCTTCAGGTTTTCTTCCTTTCTTCCGTCTTTCTCTCTTCGTAATTTCGTGTCCGACCTGCGTCGTCCGAAGTCGGGGTGAAGATCGAAGAAAAAACGCCAAAAATAACAACTCGTCAGCCACGCACACCGCGTTCGAATGTCTAACGGTCCAACTTGGATTTTCGAAGATCGCCGAATCCGAGGGACGATAAATAATAATAATAATAATAATAATGGTAATAAATAATAATGTTAATAATAATAATAATGATATGATGATTATAACGATAATTATTATAGATAGGTAAATAGAAACACAGGTCTCCTCTCGAAAATCGGAACTTCCTGATATTACTTACATATTTCGGTCGATCCAAATGTGGGAATCTCGTCGTCGTCGGAGCAAGCAGCGCGGTGGGTGGGGTGAAATTCTGGATTTTCCACCGCCGCCGGCGGTCGAAAAATGTGCGACGCGGGAGATCGCCAGTCCGTCTAGTAGTCTCTCTTGTCGTTAGAGCGTGACGTGGTGGTTGTTGTGGGATTTCCCGTTAGTTCGGTCCGACGTCGGTCGTCAGAGGGTAAGTGCATACGGAAACGAAACGCATCGCGTTTTGATGTTCATATTCGTGCATCGGAATGTTAAAAGCAATATATTTTACACCAACGATCACACCTAAACACCACGGCAACGGCCATACCACGTTGAAAAGCACCGGTTCTCGTCCGATCACCGAAGTTAAGCAACGTCGGGCGCGGTCAGTACTTGGATGGGTGACCGCTTGGGAACACCGCGTGCCGTTGCCCCCCAACACTTTTTGTTTTTTTTGAAATCCATAGCAACCACCGAACCGATTTGTTTTTCGTGCAGGTATTCGGAAACATGCACAGACCCGTATCATGTAGATTCATAGCTTTAAGTACTAGATAATTAAGAAAACAATTTTTTTTGTCGATTAATTGTAAACAATTGCAGAATAAAAACTCGTCAAACGGTAAAGGTTGTCGTTCGATCACCGAAGGTAAGCCACGCGGGCAGCGGTCAGCACTTGGACGGGTGACCGGTTCATTATATTCCTTCCGTGAGTTTAACAAAGATAACATATGCAAATGTCGTAAGTGCGACGAGGAAGACGGCGATCTTTTAATGTAAAAAAAAATATATATAGGTTAGCGTACATGCCACTTTGACTGCTGCTTTATTTTTTTGGTTTTTAAATAATTAGAGATCTGAATTCAACATATCAGTTCTATGTTATAATGGACAGACAATGTTGTATTCTTGGCCCCTAACACGTTAAGACCAACATAAAAACTAGAATAACTTACCATTCGTTAAACGTTAAACAATTTCGAACCACGTTTTTTTGAGCTCGAACAAACTCATAACACAACACTCATTTATTAGTCACTGGACCATTGTAAAACGAGAAGAGAGAAAAACCATGCGAAACTATTTTTAAAACGAAGAGAATAAAGGTTTTAAATGGTAGGGCTGTATGACAGACTTGTCAATTATCGTGGGGGGTACGGCTGAGATTTATGACGAAATCGAGTGGCGCCGGCGGTCGGTCACTTTCACGAAAGAGGTCTAAACACGGGTCGTTTACGATACCCTCTGGTTACTAGAAAAGTTCTAGACAGATGTTTGTCGGCTTTTCGAGGTATTTATTTGTGAGTCCAAAGACTCAATGGAGTAATATCGGACTGAAATTCCAAGATTTTGCTGTGTAATCCAAAAAACTATGTTCCTCGTAACATTTAACGATGTGTTAATTCAACTATTATTTTAATTTTTCGTATACGTATTTATACTAAAAAGTACAGCGCTTCCAACAGTGAATTGTGAATTGAAAATGTTTCAAAGAAAGATCGATAGTTTTGAAAAAAATTACATATTAATAAATTTAGATAGATTTAGAAGTATACATTGCACTTACTTTTCAAAATTATTGTACTTCTGATTTGGTTGAAATAACATAATATGTAGCAGTCATAGTTGCGATTGTAGAAAAAATCTTGTGTACATTGCAGTCGCGGCTGGTGTTGGGTAAAACCTTTATTTTTTAGGGGGTCATTACCCAAATGACCTCATGGACCAGCCGTTCCTGTTAGGTTTTATATATCAAATTGATTCGTCTGTCTTTTTCATCATGCCTTCGAAAAGCGAGCTCCTGTTTCGCCAAAGTAACTGTGACGTCAATTAAATACGATAATAAAATTCGGTTTTTCCCATCTTCTTTTCGTATCCCACCTCCACCCGGCGGCAGTAGTGCAGTGCTTATCAACATAATTACCGGCGTCTCGCCTCCACATTTTGACTTTTTTGTGTTTTATGTGTTCTCTAAGTCCAAAATTTTTAAATTTTTAAAAAGAGATTGCGGTACTATTCCTGTTGCTGAAATTATAATAATATATTTATTAATTTTTGTATTATATGTCTGTGTTATATTGTGTGAATTTGGAACAGCTATATCTAAAAGATATGCTTGCTTTTGTTGTTTATTTAAAATAATAATGTCTGGTCTGTTATGCTGAATGTGAATGTCAGTTAAAACTGTGCGATCAAAATATAATTTGTAATTGTCATTTTCTAAACAACTTTCTGGTTTATAAATGTAATGTGGTTGTGTATCCTTTAATAAATTGAATTTAACTGCTAAATTCATGTGTATAATTTTTGCGAATATATCATGACGTTTTTTATATTCGCTGTGAGCCAAAACGGTGCAAGATCTTGTATTGCAAATATAAAACCCTCAGCTCTTTAAAATATCTCCCATGTAAAGACTTTTGTTTTATATTTGCTATAGTGTCATATCACGAGCTCTATTGAGAAAATAATTTTTTAGTGAAGCAATTTGATTGTGTTGTAGAATTTCTAGATTTGAAAAACCCCTACCACCATTTTCGCGTGGTAAATTAAATCTTTCAACAGCAGATTTGGGGTGATGTTTACAAAATTTTGTAAAGAGAACTCTAGTTTGAATATTTATATTCTTTAAATTAGTTTTGGACCATTTTATAACACCAAAAGAATAGATTTAATTTTATAATTGAATGTTGAATATGATTTGATTGATTAATACCTAAATATTTATAAAATTCTCCTTTATTTAAATTTTTAATGATTTCTCCTTCTTTAGTTATATATTCTAAATTTTCGTAATGACCACGACATATTGATTGATTTTCAGTTATTGTTAAGTTTTATGTCATCCATATAAAGAAGGTGATTTAATTTAATATTAATTTTATAAATTTTAAGAATTTTAATTAACCATGAATGTGGTACTGAATCATAGGCTTTTTTGTAGTCTATGAATTGTTGTTGCATTATTTTCCAAACGTTTGAGACTTAAAATATTCGTCAAATGTTCTTCTTTTTTTAAATCAGAATACTCCTGACAAATCCGAACATTTTGTTTTGCGGTAGATAAAAATAAACATGGGCCAAGACAGAATATTAATATTCGGTGTGGAATTTTCCTGCGTTCTTGTTCATTTCTATCGAAGTGCTCACGAAAAGTTGTGAATATCAACACTTTGTAATTGTCGTAGTGAAAAATAAAAAAGATAGCTATGGGGCACAACTTATTTCGCACTTCATTAGAAAAGTAACAGTATTAAAATAAAAAAAATATTTTTCTAAATTTCGAACGTTAGGTCTATCCTGACCAGCCGCCAATTAGTGGTATTATTTTATTTTTTGCTGTTTTCCACAATAGTTATTTTTATATTAAATATAAACAATATTTTTTCTATCATTGATTCAAAAAATTGAAATTAAAAATTCAAATTTTTGAAGGAACTCTGAAGTTTCAATGCAGTGACCATGTTGCTAGGTAACTAATAAAAAACAGTGCGTGAAATGAAAAACAGAAATAGTCGTATGCGTTTTGTATGGTTTCTATGGTTTCGATCTTACTAACAATGCAATGAAAATGACCCACTTCAGGCACAGATAACTATGCGTGAATTTCAATTTTTTGAATCAATTATATAAAAACAAAATTGATTTGGCGGCCGCTACACAAAAGTGGTGGGAGGCGAGAACCTGTTTCCGCCGGTCTCCGTTTATGACACAGCTGACGGAAATCTTGTTCTTTTTTTTTCGTTTATTGTTAATTTTAAAATTAATAAATTTTCCCTGGATACGTATTCGACTTATCCGGTACGAGTTATTTTTAAATTAACTTAATGGCCCGTTGCTCTTGTTCTTTTTATCGTTTTATCGTTAGCAATAGTACAATACTCACGCATTTTTAATCTAAAATTAACAAAACTTGAATGGATCGGGATTATCACACTTCTGAATTGAAGTTTTCATTCGTTTAAAATATAATTGATAGTAATACGTAATGCGGATTGCCTAAACGTTGCTTCCATCACGTCAACATCACACATTCACGTTCGCCCGTAGAAATGGCGTGATGCACACGAAATCGATCCAAAAAGGCTCATAATATTTGTGTCACGCGAATCTACGTCGAAAACTAGAAAAAAAAAAAATTCAATTCGAATTTCAATAATCGAAACGATGCGTCGTCGATACTAAACGTAGGTAGTAACTAAAGTGTGATCGGGTGCGATAAAAGTGTCCGTCAATAATCATCATCCGACAATCATTTAATAGACGAACGCTAATTTTTGGCACTCACTCGGACGACAGAACCAGTCCAGACGGAAACCGGGGCGCGGGGTGGGTGGGTGGTTGTATGTCCGTGAATCTGTCCGGCGCGCGTCAACATTTCAGTTATCGTCGCGAGAGTTAAAACGAAAGGTGGTTAGTGTGAAAGTGACGTTTTTTCGTGGAGACACGTTACGAAGGGTGAGTACCTAATATAATATAAAACCAACCGAAAACCCACAATAGTGCCCCGGTTTATTATCGTGAATAGGTGTTTGGTAAATATTTTCTGTATTCCAACTAGCAAGTCTTTTATCAAAAAACTCCGGCAACATGGCTATTGTGGTATTATTGATACCACCTAACTGAAGAATGATTAAAAAGATTATAAAGTTAATAACTAAGTCGACGATTTTATCGGGAAATTGAACGGAGAAACAAAAATAGCTCTTAGCGACAGTTGCCTGAAGTCGCAAATAACGGCGATTGACGAAATCACGTTTTTTTTATTTTAATTCCAATGAACAATACACAGGGTCACAATTATCTGTTATGTATTCTATAATGTTTTGCAAAGTAAATAATGTGAGTTGTCATGCGTAATATTAATTAGCTAAGTAATTTTTGCAAGTATTTTATGTCAGATATGCAATGTATAATAACGTAATGTTGCAAAGTATTTTAATTTTTATGCTAGGTAGAGATAATAAAATAGAAAATGATTTAGGAACATAAAAAATCTCATTAAAACAGGAACAATTGAAATTAAAATAAACATAACATTCTGTACTAAAGTACAGTTTTGTTCACTCCTTTTTTCAAAGTCTTCTGTCCTCTCATTTGCACATACTGCTATTCCAAAACAGTGAAATTGTCTGTTTCAGGGAATCCTTAACGTTCCTTGCTAATGTCAACAACGTTTTCGATGAAACAAAGAGTCGGAAAAATGTCGGCTCATTGTATTCAATAACATACGCGACTACAAAACCATCTGTATCATTTGTAGGAATCGCGGTTTTTTCGATGAGAATTCGTTCTAATTTTTTCTTTCTTAAAAAAGCTAAGTAATTTTAATTTCACTAAAGATGAACATTTAGGCTATATGCTGGGTAATGCAAATCCATCAACCATCAACTAGGTTGTTCAGCAGATGTACGATTGTTTATTTGATTTCTTCTTCCGAAGAGTTGTATTCTGGCAAAATAGAAATTTATTCATAACATAACCTCAATCAACTAAATTATTTCGAATACAATAACCACATAACTACAAGTTGGATAGGCATGGGTGCAAAATACCGATAATGCATGAAACCTAAAGGGCCTACTGTTCATCCAATATATTTACATAGCTTAAATAGCATGTTTATTTTTTATAGAAAAATTTTGCATTTCTCGCTTTCTTAAACTGTATGTAACATTTTTCATATTTTTTCGCTGTCATAATGACATAATAAAAGTTAATTAAAAATCGCTGTTTCACGTCTTTTTCTTTTTTGTTCGAGAGTTTTTGTGGTTCTGAAAAGAACCGTTTATAAATGTGTCGAAAACGAAAAACATCTATTTCGAACTGGTGTACTTGGTGACGGCTTTGGTACCTTCGGAGACGGCGTGCTTGGCCAACTCACCGGGCAACAACAGACGCACGGCAGTTTGAATTTCTCTGCTGGTGATCGTCGAACGTTTGTTGTAGTGTGCCAGACGGGAAGCTTCAGCGGCGATACGTTCGAAGATGTCGTTCACGAAACTGTTCATTATGCTCATAGCCTTACTAGAGATACCGGTGTCGGGATGGACTTGTTTCAACACCTTGTAGATGTAGATGGCATAGCTCTCCTTCCTCCTGCGCTTCTTTTTTTTGTCGCTCTTGGAAATGTTCTTCTGAGCTTTCCCGGCCTTCTTGGCTGCCTTACCACTTGTCTTCGGCGGCATTTTTCAATTCAATTCGATTCAACAAACTCGCGAACTGCTCTGACTCGTGTGCGTGCGTTAACTTTGCACCACCACCTTTCTGATAGGTAGTGTGTTCACCAGAACCCCACCTGAAAACGGGCTCCCACCAATCGTCACGTCCTATTCTCCTATCACGGAGGCTATAAATTCGAAGCACAGCTACCAGCTTTTACAATCGACGAGTCCCGTCCGTCAGTTTTATTACTTCTCGTGGTGTCTAACGAACGAACTTAAAATGTCAGGTCGCGGTAAAGGAGGTAAAGTGAAGGGAAAAGCGAAATCCCGTTCGAGCCGTGCCGGTCTCCAGTTTCCGGTGGGTAGGATACATCGTCTTCTCAGAAAAGGAAATTACGCGGAACGCGTCGGTGCAGGAGCTCCCGTCTATTTGGCCGCCGTCATGGAGTACTTAGCCGCCGAAGTTCTAGAATTGGCAGGAAACGCTGCCCGTGACAACAAGAAGACACGTATTATACCGCGTCATCTGCAGCTGGCCATCAGAAACGACGAGGAATTGAACAAACTCCTGTCCGGAGTTACGATCGCCCAAGGCGGTGTCTTACCCAACATTCAGGCCGTACTTTTACCCAAAAAAACCGAGAAGAAACCTTAAACGAACGATCGATCCATCTCCGTGGCGAAAACTCAAAATATCGGCCCTTCTCAGGGCCACTATAGCTTTTTTTTTTCGTAAAATGACCGATGCATCTTTTCTTTTTGTATTATTATCATTGCGGTCGTCAATTTGGCTGTATGAAGAAAGATTTACGACTGCAATGCCAAAAGGAAAGCAAGGGGTGTTTACGATCTTGGTACATTTATCAGGTAGTCCGTTGTTTCTCGAAAGAACATCATGTTTCTTTTTTTTCCTCTTATTTTTATTTTGTGGTTCTGAAAAGAACCGATTTTGTATTTCGTATTTTATTCTGGTTTTCTCGAACGGTGAAGAGCGCCAGGAAATTAACCTCCGAAACCGTAGAGGGTGCGTCCTTGACGTTTCAAAGCGTAGACGACGTCCATCGCTGTCACGGTTTTACGTTTGGCGTGTTCCGTGTAGGTGACGGCATCTCGGATGACATTTTCCAAGAACACTTTCAGGACTCCGCGAGTTTCTTCGTAGATCAAACCGGAAATACGTTTCACGCCGCCACGACGAGCCAATCTTCTGATAGCGGGTTTCGTGATGCCCTGGATGTTGTCACGCAGGACTTTGCGATGACGCTTCGCTCCTCCTTTTCCCAATCCTTTGCCTCCTTTACCGCGACCGGTCATCTTTTCAGATTATTTCAACTGACACAAAATACCTGCACACCTCGTCCCTAGGAAGTCAACTACCGCAAAATTTCAACTAACGGAGCCTTATAGATTCAACGGTTCACCATCGACCAATCGACGAAGTCAGCCGTTGACTTTGTTCACGTATAAAAGTACAATTTAATATGGCGGAATTTTTAGTACCCGTTTACCTTTCGACGCGTGCACGTCTAACGATCGTCAGTTTTGTTTTTCATTCGTTTCATTCGAAATGGCCAGGACCAAGCAGACCGCACGCAAGTCCACCGGAGGAAAAGCCCCCAGGAAACAACTGGCTACCAAAGCGGCCAGGAAAAGCGCTCCCGCCACTGGCGGCGTCAAGAAGCCCCACCGTTACAGACCTGGTACCGTGGCTCTGCGTGAGATCCGTCGTTACCAGAAAAGTACCGAGTTGCTCATCCGCAAGCTTCCCTTTCAACGTTTGGTGAGGGAGATCGCTCAGGATTTCAAAACCGATTTGCGCTTCCAAAGCTCCGCCGTGATGGCCCTCCAGGAAGCGAGCGAAGCTTACTTGGTCGGTCTGTTCGAGGACACGAATTTGTGCGCCATCCACGCCAAACGTGTAACCATCATGCCAAAGGACATCCAACTTGCCAGACGTATTCGGGGTGAACGCGCTTAAATTTTTCCACATCGTGTTTCGGAAGAACAACAACATCCCGAGAAAAACGAAACACGAATTTTATAACAAAAAAATCGGTTCTTTTCAGAACCTCAAACCTTACAGGCAAAAAAAAAAAATATATCGCCCTTCAACCGGAAATGAATAAAATAAAAATGTCAATAATCGGTCGGTCCTCTCGATTCGGGTTGGGTTGCGGTCGTTCGTAAAATTTTATTGCATCCTGTCATCACCTACCTGCCAGCTGATGCTATCTATTTTATTTGGTTTCGCCGTAAGGATAGTTTTATTTCTTTTTTTCGTCGTAGATTATCGTGTGGCCCTGAAAAGGGCCATTTGTGCGTGCCCCGTTGCCGGTAGTACGATGATGACGTCGGAACGAGGCACAGCCGAACGAACATGAGTCGAGTATCCATCCACGTTTCTCACTTTTTCCTCTTCGGCGAAGCGGCCTTTTTCACCTTGACAGGAATGGCTTTGGCTGTCTTGGGTTTGGGTGCTTTGGGTTTTTTAGTCGGACCAGCCTTGTTAGATTTCTTCGCTTTGGAAGGCGATCGGGGTTTCGGGGCGGCTCTAGTTTTCTTTTCTGCCGAGGAGGCGGCCGATTTCTTGGCTTTCGCTGCGGCGGCGGAGGCAGCGACGGCGCTCTTCTTTTCGGCAGCAGTCTTCTTCGCTTTGGGGGAGGCTTGTTTTTTGGCTGTCTTCGAGGAAGCCTTGTCGGAAGTCGTCGCGACGGCGGTACGTTTGGCGGATGATTTTTTCGTCTTGGATGCGGCGGACGAAGCGGGTTTCCTCTTGTCGGAGGCGGAGGCGACTTTGGCACCACCGGAGGTGGACGAGGCGAGCTTGAACGAACCCGACGCGCCCTTACCTTTCGTCTGAACCAGAGATCCCGACGCCACGGCGCCTTTCAGATATTTCTTGATGAAAGGGGCGACCTTTTCGGCGTCGACTTTGTAATTTGCGGCGACGAACTTCTTGATGGCCTGAAGAGACGATCCTCCGCGTTCCTTGAGTCCCTTGATGGCGTTGTTTACCATCTCGGATGTCGGAGGATGGGACGGTTTCGCCCTGGGATTTTTCGCTTTTTTCTCTTTCTTCGCGTGGGATTGAGGGGTGGCAGCGGAACCGGTGGTGACCGATGATGCTGTTTGATTTTCGACGTCGGCCATCTTTCACGTTAAAACGTTAAAAGTTAATAATAATTATTGAAAAAACACTTGCTCACACACGTACACTTCGAGCACCTCGTGAACGAGAATTGAACAAAAAAATTTTCTAAGTCTTTATAAAATAGTCGCCACTGCGGACGGAAGACTGAACGCGCACCGCGTCCGCCGTCGAAGAAATTGCAGGCCTCGGAATCGTTGCCCGCGTGATGGCATCGTCCTCTTTCCTCGATCACCATCGCCACCGTGTGATCAAGCTGGCCGAACTCGGTTTCCGAAGTTTCCCTGGAGATAGCGAAGTTCGTCTCGGAACGTCGGTGGGTTTCGAATCAGGTACACGCCCCTCCAACCACCAGCCCTAAATCCGGGTCGTCACGGTTTCGATTCGGGACCGACGGTTTACGTCGGCGGTGCGGGGTAGACGCGTCGATTCCGGGAATCCATATTTCGTTCGCCGAAATATTGGTCCATCTCTTCCCGGAATACCGCGCCACCTTCTCGATTTTACGACATCTTCGCGTCGCCAAACGCTTCCGAAACGGTCGAAGCACAGAAAGGACCTGGTGTTCGAACCGAGGCAATTCCGACAACAGGATGCCGCGAACCGCCTCTCCGACGTTCAGGTCGATCGTTTTCGGCGGAAGTTGAAACGGGACGAGTCGACGACGGGTCCCGTTGCCGTCCGGACCCTTCGGGACGGCCGAAAGTCCGTCGAGAGGATCATCCGAAAGGAGACGGTCTTCATCGTCCGACCGATGCCGCACCTACGAGTTTTCCGATATTTTCTTCGACGGATCTTCAGGTTTTCTTCCTTTCTTCCGTCTTTCTCTCTTCGTAATTTCGTGTCCGACCTGCGTCGTCCGAAGTCGGGGTGAAGATCGAAGAAAAAACGCCAAAAATAACAACTCGTCAGCCACGCACACCGCGTTCGAATGTCTAACGGTCCAACTTGGATTTTCGAAGATCGCCGAATCCGAGGGACGATAAATAATAATAATAATAATAATAATGGTAATAAATAATAATGTTAATAATAATAATAATGATATGATGATTATAACGATAATTATTATAGATAGGTAAATAGAAACACAGGTCTCCTCTCGAAAATCGGAACTTCCTGATATTACTTACATATTTCGGTCGATCCAAATGTGGGAATCTCGTCGTCGTCGGAGCAAGCAGCGCGGTGGGTGGGGTGAAATTCTGGATTTTCCACCGCCGCCGGCGGTCGAAAAATGTGCGACGCGGGAGATCGCCAGTCCGTCTAGTAGTCTCTCTTGTCGTTAGAGCGTGACGTGGTGGTTGTTGTGGGATTTCCCGTTAGTTCGGTCCGACGTCGGTCGTCAGAGGGTAAGTGCATACGGAAACGAAACGCATCGCGTTTTGATGTTCATATTCGTGCATCGGAATGTTAAAAGCAATATATTTTACACCAACGATCACACCTAAACACCACGGCAACGGCCATACCACGTTGAAAAGCACCGGTTCTCGTCCGATCACCGAAGTTAAGCAACGTCGGGCGCGGTCAGTACTTGGATGGGTGACCGCTTGGGAACACCGCGTGCCGTTGCCCCCCAACACTTTTTGTTTTTTTTTGAAATCCATAGCAACCACCGAACCGATTTGTTTTTCGTGCAGGTATTCGGAAACATGCACAGACCCGTATCATGTAGATTCATAGCTTTAAGTACTAGATAATTAAGAAAACAATTTTTTTTGTCGATTAATTGTAAACAATTGCAGAATAAAAACTCGTCAAACGGTAAAGGTTGTCGTTCGATCACCGAAGGTAAGCCACGCGGGCAGCGGTCAGCACTTGGACGGGTGACCGGTTCATTATATTCCTTCCGTGAGTTTAACAAAGATAACATATGCAAATGTCGTAAGTGCGACGAGGAAGACGGCGATCTTTTAATGTAAAAAAAATATATATTAGGTTACGCGTACATGCCACTTTGACTGCTGCTTTATTTTTTTGGTTTTTAAATAATTAGAGATCTGAATTCAACATATCAGTTCTATGTTATAATGGACAGACAATGTTGTATTCTTGGCCCCTAACACGTTAAGACCAACATAAAAACTAGAATAACTTACCATTCGTTAAACGTTAAACAATTTCGAACCACGTTTTTTTGAGCTCGAACAAACTCATAACACAACACTCATTTATTAGTCACTGGACCATTGTAAAACGAGAAGAGAGAAAAACCATGCGAAACTATTTTTAAAACGAAGAGAATAAAGGTTTTAAATGGTAGGGCTGTATGACAGACTTGTCAATTATCGTGGGGGGTACGGCTGAGATTTATGACGAAATCGAGTGGCGCCGGCGGTCGGTCACTTTCACGAAAGAGGTCTAAACACGGGTCGTTTACGATACCCTCTGGTTACTAGAAAAGTTCTAGACAGATGTTTGTCGGCTTTTCGAGGTATTTATTTGTGAGTCCAAAGACTCAATGGAGTAATATCGGACTGAAATTCCAAGATTTTGCTGTGTAATCCAAAAAACTATGTTCCTCGTAACATTTAACGATGTGTTAATTCAACTATTATTTTAATTTTTCGTATACGTATTTATACTAAAAAGTACAGCGCTTCCAACAGTGAATTGTGAATTGAAAATGTTTCAAAGAAAGATCGATAGTTTTGAAAAAATTACATATTAATAAATTTAGATAGATTTAGAAGTATACATTGCACTTACTTTTCAAAATTATTGTACTTCTGATTTGGTTGAAATAACATAATATGTAGCAGTCATAGTTGCGATTGTAGAAAAAATCTTGTGTACATTGCAGTCGCGGCTGGTGTTGGGTAAAACCTTTATTTTTTAGGGGGTCATTACCCAAATGACCTCATGGACCAGCCGTTCCTGTTAGGTTTTATATATCAAATTGATTCGTCTGTCTTTTTCATCATGCCTTCGAAAAGCGAGCTCCTGTTTCGCCAAAGTAACTGTGACGTCAATTAAATACGATAATAAAATTCGGTTTTTCCCATCTTCTTTTCGTATCCCACCTCCACCCGGCGGCAGTAGTGCAGTGCTTATCAACATAATTACCGGCGTCTCGCCTCCACATTTTGACTTTTTTGTGTTTTATGTGTTCTCTAAGTCCAAAATTTTTAAATTTTTAAAAAGAGATTGCGGTACTATTCCTGTTGCTGAAATTATAATAATATATTTATTAATTTTTGTATTATATGTCTGTGTTATATTGTGTGAATTTGGAACAGCTATATCTAAAAGATATGCTTGCTTTTGTTGTTTATTTAAAATAATAATGTCTGGTCTGTTATGCTGAATGTGAATGTCAGTTAAAACTGTGCGATCAAAATATAATTTGTAATTGTCATTTTCTAAACAACTTTCTGGTTTATAAATGTAATGTGGTTGTGTATCCTTTAATAAATTGAATTTAACTGCTAAATTCATGTGTATAATTTTTGCGAATATATCATGACGTTTTTTATATTCGCTGTGAGCCAAAACGGTGCAAGATCTTGTATTGCAAATATAAAACCCTCAGCTCTTTAAAATATCTCCCATGTAAAGACTTTTGTTTTATATTTGCTATAGTGTCATATCACGAGCTCTATTGAGAAAATAATTTTTTAGTGAAGCAATTTGATTTGTGTTGTAGAATTTCTAGATTTGAAAAACCCCTACCACCATTTTCGCGTGGTAAATTAAATCTTTCAACAGCAGATTTGGGGTGATGTTTACAAAATTTTGTAAAGAGAACTCTAGTTTGAATATTTATATTCTTTAAATTAGTTTTGGACCATTTTATAACACCAAAAGAATAGATTTAATTTTATAATTGAATGTTGAATATGATTTGATTGATTAATACCTAAATATTTATAAAATTCTCCTTTATTTAAATTTTTAATGATTTCTCCTTCTTTAGTTATATATTCTAAATTTTCGTAATGACCACGACATATTGATTGATTTTCAGTTATTGTTAAGTTTTATGTCATCCATATAAAGAAGGTGATTTAATTTAATATTAATTTTATAAATTTTAAGAATTTTAATTAACCATGAATGTGGTACTGAATCATAGGCTTTTTTGTAGTCTATGAATTGTTGTTGCATTATTTTCCAAACGTTTGAGACTTAAAATATTCGTCAAATGTTCTTCTTTTTTTAAATCAGAATACCCCTGACAAATCCGAACATTTTGTTTTGCGGTAGATAAAAATAAACATGGGCCAAGACAGAATATTAATATTCGGTGTGGAATTTTCCTGCGTTCTTGTTCATTTCTATCGAAGTGCTCACGAAAAGTTGTGAATATCAACACTTTGTAATTGTCGTAGTGAAAAATAAAAAAGATAGCTATGGGGCACAACTTATTTCGCACTTCATTAGAAAAGTAACAGTATTAAAATAAAAAAAATATTTTTCTAAATTTCGAACGTTAGGTCTATCCTGACCAGCCGCCAATTAGTGGTATTATTTATTTTTTGCTGTTTTCCACAATAGTTATTTTTATATTAAATATAAACAATATTTTTTCTATCATTGATTCAAAAAATTGAAATTAAAAATTCAAATTTTTGAAGGAACTCTGAAGTTTCAATGCAGTGACCATGTTGCTAGGTAACTAATAAAAAACAGTGCGTGAAATGAAAAACAGAAATAGTCGTATGCGTTTTTGTATGGTTTCTATGTTTCGATCTTACTAACAATGCAATGAAAAATGACCCACTTCAGGCACAGATAACTATGCGTGAATTTCAATTTTTTGAATCAATTATATAAAAACAAAATTGATTTGGCGGCCGCTACACAAAAGTGGTGGGAGGCGAGAACCTGTTTCCGCCGGTCTCCGTTTATGACACAGCTGACGGAAATCTTGGTCTTTTTTTTTCGTTTATTGTTAATTTTAAAATTAATAAATTTTCCCTGGATACGTATTCGACTTATCCGGTACGAGTTATTTTTAAATTAACTTAATGGCCCGTTGCTCTTGTTCTTTTTATCGTTTTATCGTTAGCAATAGTACAATACTCACGCATTTTTAATCTAAAAATTAACAAAACTTGAATGGATCGGGATTATCACACTTCTGAATTGAAGTTTTCATTCGTTTAAAATATAATTGATAGTAATACGTAATGCGGATTGCCTAAACGTTGCTTCCATCACGTCAACATCACACATTCACGTTCGCCCGTAGAAATGGCGTGATGCACACGAAATCGATCCAAAAAGGCTCATAATATTTGTGTCACGCGAATCTACGTCGAAAACTAGAAAAAAAAAAAAATTCAATTCGAATTTCAATAATCGAAACGATGCGTCGTCGATACTAAACGTAGGTAGTAACTAAAGTGTGATCGGGTGCGATAAAAGTGTCCGTCAATAATCATCATCCGACAATCATTTAATAGACGAACGCTAATTTTTGGCACTCACTCGGACGACAGAACCAGTCCAGACGGAACCGGGGCGCGGGGTGGGTGGGTGGTTGTATGTCCGTGAATCTGTCCGGCGCGCGTCAACATTTCAGTTATCGTCGCGAGAGTTAAAACGAAAGGTGGTTAGTGTGAAAGTGACGTTTTTTCGTGGAGACACGTTACGAAGGGTGAGTACCTAATATAATATAAAACCAACCGAAAACCCACAATAGTGCCCCGGTTTATTATCGTGAATAGGTGTTTGGTAAATATTTTCTGTATTCCAACTAGCAAGTCTTTTATCAAAAAACTCCGGCAACATGGCTATTGTGGTATTATTGATACCACCTAACTGAAGAATGATTAAAAAGATTATAAAGTTAATAACTAAGTCGACGATTTTATCGGGAAATTGAACGGAGAAACAAAAATAGCTCTTAGCGACAGTTTGCCTGAAGTCGCAAATAACGGCGATTGACGAAATCACGTTTTTTTTTATTTTAATTCCAATGAACAATACACAGGGTCACAATTATCTGTTATGTATTCTATAATGTTTTGCAAAGTAAATAATGTGAGTTGTCATGCGTAATATTAATTAGCTAAGTAATTTTTGCAAGTATTTTATGTCAGATATGCAATGTATAATAACGTAATGTTGCAAAGTATTTTAATTTTTATGCTAGGTAGAGATAATAAAATAGAAAAATGATTTAGGAACATAAAAAATCTCATTAAAACAGGAACAATTGAAATTAAAATAAACATAACATTCTGTACTAAAGTACAGTTTTGTTCACTCCTTTTTTCAAAGTCCTTCTGTCCTCTCATTTGCACATACTGCTATTCCAAAACAGTGAAATTGTCTGTTTCAGGGAATCCTTAACGTTCCTTGCTAATGTCAACAACGTTTTCGATGAAACAAAGAGTCGGAAAAATGTCGGCTCATTGTATTCAATAACATACGCGACTACAAAACCATCTGTATCATTTGTAGGAATCGCGGTTTTTTCGATGAGAAATTCGTTCTAATTTTTTCTTTCTTAAAAAAGCTAAGTAATTTTAATTTCCACTAAAGATGAACATTTAGGCTATATGCTGGGTAATGCAAATCCATCAACCATTCAACTAGGTTGTTCAGCAGATGTACGATTGTTTATTTGATT